>NC_135226.1:4782073-4877073 GCF_052324685.1 Brachyhypopomus gauderio
GTTCTGGTTCGGATCTCTCCTCCACAGGAGCACTGCCACTGACTTCACTGTCCTGCTCATACACAGACAAACACACCAACACATGCAAACACATATGCATAAACACGCATGTACAGACATTCACAAGATCATTGTGTGTGTGTGTGTGTGTGTGTGTGTGTGTGTGTGTGTGTGTGTGTGTGTGTGTGTGTGTGTGTGTGTGTGTGTGTGTGTGTGTGTGAAAGGTAGAGCAAGGTGCTACAGTAACACCAAGATCACGTGAGCACACACAGTGATGTTAGTGGCGCTGTATAAATGTGTGTGAAAAGCTGGGAACATAATGTGTGTGTGAGGGAGAGTGAAGAACATCGTGGCCACCTCATACTGCAGTCCCCCTTTCAGGATGTCCAGGTCCAAGTGTATGTTCTGCAACAGGTCTGATGACCCTAGCAGACTCTACGTACACACAAACGCACACCGCAACACGGATACAGAAAATCATTCCTCATACTTTACTGCACTGTAAAGACTACAAAGGTGACAGTGAGCTAAAAATCAGAGCATTATATTCTAGCAGGTGTTTTCACCTCATGGACAGACGCCGCCTTCTGCTCTTCATCCTCCTCCTCTTCATCCACCTCCAGATCTGAATTAAATATGGGCGGAGCCAGACTCTCCAGCTGTCGTCCTCTTAGCGAATGCAAATTTGCTCTGGATACATCCTACGATACAGATAATCATACGCTCTACACCTCTGCCATGAACTCAGACCTCCATCACTTCAAAGTCAATTTGGTAAAAGCTAAACTTTGCAGAGGAGTGACGTGTTCTTTTACCTCCAGTGACGTATGTAGGGTTTGTTCTTACACCACCTTATAAAAGTATACAATGAGGTTTCATTCCCCTACTAGAGGATATAGACTGTACATGTTCACCCCTACTAGAGGATATAGACCGTACATTTACCCCTAGTGAGGACTTTAAAGGATGAAGGTCTGTGGAGTTGCCCAGGGAACCTCGCAGTCCTGGAACTGAAAGGTCACACATTCCTCTCAGTGGAGCCAGAGGAGCCAGCAGCTGAGAGACAGTGATAGAGTGAGTGAGTGTGTGAGTGTGAGAGAGAGAGAGAGAGAGAGATAGAGCTTTAGCAGAATGTCACACACAATTTAGCTTTCTTTCTCCTTTCTGCTCAACTTTAGGCGACTGCTGTCCTAAATCTTTTGATATACTTCGATGAGCAAATAATTGTTCAATTCATTTCAGTGTTATTAGAAACACAGCAGTCAAGAATGTGTAGAATGGAAGAGAAAGTGTGACAAATATAACTGCTGTGTAATAAAATACATTTTAGGGTACACAGATCCAAACTCACTCTTGGGGCCTTCAGTCCCTCTGGTTCCTTCTTTTTTTTCTCCTTCTTCTTCTCTTTCTTCTTCTTCTTCTTCTCCTTGTTCTTTATGGTGCCTGTGGAGGCGGAGCCTGAGATGGCAGAGGCAGTCCGACCGTGGTGAGCACGCTCCCGCTCCTGGGCCACTAGTTGGCGGTAGTGCTCATCACAGGGGTGGTCCCAGGTGGACTGGCCCGTGGAGAAGTTGAAGTAATAAACTTCTCCAGTCCCATCCTGACTGGAGAGTAGGAAAGAGAGACAAGCTCATCACATAGATAAACACACACATAAAAACACATGACATGTAGACAAGCCTAGGTTCTCCAGCACAGGACTGTCCACAAAGGTGTCAACAGGACAACATCTGAAACACTGAGTGGTGCTCTGGGTCTCATTGCTCAGATTAATAGTGCCAGAAGGCCAAGTCTACAAGCAAATCTGCTGCATAGAGTGATGAAATATTAATTATATACTTTGCAATTGTTAGTTTCGGGGACAACTAACATTAAATATCTCCTGGATCTTGTCTTTGTGTGTTTTATCTATGAAGGTACTGACACCACTGTCACACCTGACAATAAGGTTATAACATACTTTCCCCCAAACCATTTGAATACAGAATCCAAAAATGATTTCATATGTTAAAATGTGTCTGATCTTTCATGTCACATCAAACTCCCCAACTTCAAAAACAATCCTCTTCTGCCTGTTATATTTTCTCTTGCCCAATCTTATTTCCCAGTCAAATTATTCAGTCTTCTCCAGACTTGCAGTTCCATGGTCTTTAAAAAAAAAGTTGGGCTGTCTAATTTGCTCATCTAATCACCTAGGTCATAAGTGATTTAATGCCCACTTCTTGCAAGCTTCCAGAGAGTCCGTGTGACATTATGACACTCACAATAAAGTCCTGATGCATCCTACTTCTATAAATGGTACTTAAAATTATAACTGAGTTACAGGGGACAAAGGGCCTTGGTACGTCAGGTAATCGAGAACCTGAATGAACGAGCCAGCATGAATGAGACGTAGAGTTCTTGGAATGGAAGCCATTCCTCAATTAAGGGCACATTAGAGTATGCTTGGATTTTTCTAAAAGGAACCAACGCTCACACCAACGCTCACTGCTCTGTGTGTAAGGATAAGAAAACTGTTTCATTATGGGTGACTGTATGAGAATGAGCTTGTCCTACCAGGGTTTCCATTCAGGAGGTAGTGGGGCTACAGCCACCTCTCTGGCCAGCCATAGGAGCTCTGGCTCCCTCTCAGGGTCAATGCCAATTTCTCTGGCAAAATCATGGACCTCTGAGGAGCAATACAGATAAGAAGAATATACCCACAATCAGTATATTTTCAAATCAAGACAAAATCCCACAAATTCAAATATTTAAGTCCATAATGCATGGAGATTGATTCTATGTTATAAAGTGTAGCTATAGCTTGGACGAACATACAGGAGTCCCAACTGGACATGTGTTGTTAATATTATTATTATATATTATAATATTATTATATATTATTAAGTTATTATGTCAATATTATAATTTAGTTTTTAAATGATGGAACTGTTGTAGCTTGTAGACTTTATCAATGGTGGATATTAAATTATACCATTTCAGTAACATATATTAAATTTCAGGGCCGGAGTGGGCCACTTTTTCAGCCCGAGAGTTTCATGCCCAAATCCGGCCCAAAATTATTTTTCCATCCCAATCGGCCCAAACTAGAGATTGACATGAGCCGGCCCATCGAGAATCCTCCCGAATCTCCCAATTAGCCACTCCGGCTCTGTTAAAGTTTTATCCGGGATCCTAAACTGTAACAGGTAGTATGCGACAGCTAATGTACCTTGTTCAGATGGGAGATAATTCTCATCCTCTTCCAGGATCAACTGGTCTCCAACTGGTCTCCGAAGGGCATCTGCTGTCATGTTGAATGAACATTAAGAAAAAGATTATGTACTATACGAATAACAGTGCAGTAGACAGATCACCTCGCCATATTGTTTCTAAACTCTCCGTGGTACCGTTCGCTAGGCTAACCTAACTAACTAGCCAATAATAGAATTCCATAGCAATAATAGCGTCCATAGCAACCGTAGCATTCCACACAAAGCAACGTTATACCCAAAATACCCAAATACCCACCAGCAGGCTGGAGGTTGACTGGATCCATCTGTTTCAGGACCTCGCCTTGAACATGGGGCTGAGCAAGGTGTCTCTGCCTCTCCATGTCAGGGCCTAAATGCAAAACACCCACCCAGGGCACAGAGGAATGTGTACTGTTAAGATCATCAGGTCTATAAGAAGGGCTACAGTGCCATTTGAATTCATTACAATGTTGAAGAATATGTCATGTCATATTTTCTGATAAAACTGATGTTTTACTGGTCAGGTCATGTGCAGAAAGCTGATGGTTCTGCACCTCTGCCAGACCTTACAAACAAATGTAATAAATGTTTTTTTTTCTACTTCATCATGCATGGTTATTTGGTTTGTTGAATATGCATGTAATCTTCAGTGTTACACAGTACCAGTGTGGAGTGGTCCTTCTACAGGGATGTTAACATGGCCGACATCTGAGGGTCCCGCCGTCCTTCTGTGAGGGAAGGGTGCTGGTCCACAGGGATCCGCGTGGATCACTGTCGCTTGGGGGTTGTAGGGCACACCTGAAAATCCCACAGCAGGTAAAGTGAAACCCAGCACGTCTCAAAGTGTGGCTCAAATGCCTTGTAAGTGTTTCCCAATGAACAAGTGATTATAACAAGGGCTATGGTGCCATGTGATGTCATCAGAATGTGGGGAGAATGCTTAAGAATTTGTGATGTTAGAAATCTGTTTCTTTTTAAAAATGTTTATTTTTATTTGCTTTTTCCATGGTCAAAGAAATCAAAGAAATAACCCATGCTCCATTAATTATATTATCCTGTACACATGAAATAAAGATCTTGACAGTCATCAGTAGAATAAATATACATGTTATTTTTCTGAACCTTAGAAACCTACTACATAAATGTGTATATTTAATTTTTAATTATTATGAATAAGCCTATGGAAATCCATACTCATAAGAACTAAATATACTGTCTTACATAGAAGTATAAAATTATGTACAGTAGGCCTATATGAAAATATATTTTTCTCACCATGAGTGTTAAAACTTGGTGTGTCTATGAAGTTCTTCTGTTCCTGCCCAGGCCTTGGCTGGTCGGTTCTCCTGTGGAAAAAACTCATTCTCAAGATAAAAAATTAGAAAGAATAGAAAGATAGAAAGATATAGAACAAATAGAAATATCTGCAATTGTAAATTAGATATTATTTGTAATATTTGTAATATTTGTAAGGATTGTATATCACACAGCAAAATGTCATACGACCACTTCTCAGCTTTTCAGCATCGAAATTGAAATCCAAACATTCCACCTTCCCAACAAAACATTCTAATCCAAACATTACAAAGTTTATATTTGACGCGTCGCGAGGGTCCGCTCGACGAAAATGACGTAATCGCTGTGGCTCCGCCCGTGCGCGAGGGTCTCGCGCGCTGTCTTCGCGAGGTGGTGCGCCTCTCGAATTTTGTAACTAGCGCGCGCCGCGCCTCAGCGCAATGAACAAAGTCATGTTTGCAGGGTTCATACACCTTTATAAGGTGGAATTAAAGCATTTGTACGTCACTTTAAAGGTCCAGTTCAATATTTCCAGCATGTTAAACTTAAATAAGTTAAATATTTATACATATACACGAAATAATTCGCTTTTAATCACATGGTGGTTTATTTTCAAAACGCCCAATTTTAACGTCTTCACGTTCTCTCATGTTTCGTCCTGGAATTACAAGAGGCTTGTATTTGTTAACGTGATAGATATTTGTTGTGAAACGAAGTAGTTACAATTTCAAGCATTTTCAAATACTTTAGCCTAAATTCCAGCACATTCAAACCTGAAACACAAAGCAACATTAAAATTCGTCATAAATGTTCATTCCCCTGTTTTTGAGGGGTGTTTCTTTATACTAACACATATCGTTTCGGAGAACACTGCAAAGAATGTCTCATTGATATTCGGGCTGTAAAAGAGACGCGCGCCCGTTTTAACCAATCAGAACAAGCGTCCCATGACTCGGAAATGAATCTTGCGCGGGAAGCAGATCCTGTCACGTGACCCGACCCCTCCCCACTGCGCTGCAGCAAGATGGCGATATTCAGTGTGTACGTTGTCAACAAAGCGGGCGGCCTCATTTACCAGTACGATAACTCCGTTCCTAGGACAGAGGTCGAGAAAACGTTTAGTTTCCCTCTAGATATAGTATTGAAGGTTCACGACGAGAAGGTCGTTGTTTCATTCGGACAACGCGATGGAATACGAGGTATTGTATGTGTATGTGGTTGTATGTTGTGAATACGAGCTGCATGTATAACAGATAACAGTCAGCTGTCAGCCACACAGGTCAAAGGTCATTATTTATCAACGTTTGTGCGATTAACTTGACTTTTCTACATCTAATAAACATCTACATCTACACAGCTGGTTCTGTTCGGCAGATATTCGTCCATATATCACCCATATATGCATTATAATAGGGTGTTGTGTCCTCAACAGTGGGCCACGCTGTTCTCTCCATCAACGGAGTGGACGTGAATGGCAGGTTCACCTCAGAGGGGAAGGAGATCATGGAGTTCCTGAAGGAGCCTTCAAACTATCCGGTGTCCATACGGTTCGGCCGAGCACGCCTGAGCTCCAATGAGAAACTGATGCTGGCTTCCATGTTTCACTCGTGAGTAGAGGTCAACAGGGAGTCGGTTTAGTGTTGGTGGAAGTCGCCTGTTATATTCCCAAACATCTCTTATTCGTTGTTAGGCTGTTTGCCATCGGGTCCCAGCTGTCCCCTGAGGCAGGCAGCTCGGGGATTGAAATGCTGGAGACAGATGTGTTTAAACTACATTGCTTTCAGACACTTACAGGTAAACGTGCTTCGCCAAAATGTGTAAGTGTAACTATAAAATACGTTAATGTGTACTTTTCTTGTGGAGTATCAGCAAGAGCATATCTGTTGTTTCAAACTTTTTTACAGGTATTAAATTCATAGTACTTGCAGATCCCCGACAGTCTGGCATTGATGCACTCCTGAGAAAGATCTATGAAATATATTCAGATTTTGCTTTAAAAAATCCTTTCTACTCTTTAGAGATGCCTATCAGGTTAGTACTGTGGTGTGCCATTGGGTCTTATGTGCGTCATACTCGGCAGTAAAGTATATCCGTTCAAGAGCCAGAACTTTAGTATATGACGTGACGATGTCCTTTCAGGTGTGAACTCTTTGACCAAAATCTGAAGAGTGCTTTGGAAGTAGCAGAGAAGGCTGGCACTTTTGGGCCAGGCTCCTGAGCCCACCACCGAACTGGGAGTATCACGGCACCACATCACTGATCAGCTGTTTTTCTATTCTTTTCTTTTTTGTTTGACAAATAATGTAATATATGATTTATAATTGCATGAATTTGACCCATCTAACAAAAATGAACTGAAAACCTGTGCTGTGCTTGGGTGGCAGTTAATGAGGGCAGACAGGAAGAGGCACTATCTCACTGTTTCCTGTGCTGCTCAGGGACGTCTGAGACAATTTTGTTTTGTTGAAAGGCAGAAAATATTTATTTGTGACATTACCTGATAAATGTCAGTCCAGTCTTTCCAGTTTACCTGTGAGCTTCATAAATATATTTTTTGTGGACATATTTGTGTAATATCAGTCAACATTAAAGTTAAATGTTGTTAATAACTAGTGTGTGACATATCTTTGACCACATGAAAATTTATATACTGTTCTGTTTTTCTGTTTTGAGGAGGAAAGTTACTTAATATTTAAACAGGTTTAGTTTTAAAGAACATCCATTAATGTCAAATTATGTAAAACTTTATTTTAGTTTAGCTTTTTCTACACCATATACAGATTCATAACAAAACAGAGGTAGGACCATGTTGATGTCTAAAGCCTCACAAATTCCAGTGGAGTTGTAAAATCTCTATTTGAGTCTAAAATTACACTAAAATAGGACATTACTGATCTTTTGGGCTCTAATACTAAGCATTTTTTAACTTTTTAATCTGTTAGCATTTGATATTTTAAATTCCTTTCAAATGACCAATAATAACACTTCATAATACTTACAGCTTAAACTATACAGGTAGTATCTGGTAGAGGCAGAAAACAATATCCTTTGTACAACAGCCAGGAAAAAGAACTGGAACAGATAAATTATACTGTGTAGCAATGATACAGACTTCAAATGTGTTTACATAAAGTTATACACATTAAAGACAAGGCCTTGTGATTAAAAAAAAGCTGGTATTTAAATATCTTTAAATAATGATTTCTATTTGATCCCTCAACCTGGAAAGTATTTCAAGCATTAAAACTTTAAAGTGATCTTAATAAGACAGCATTGAGATGAACGTACAGCATTATCCAGAAATTCCAGCTCATAGTAGCTCAGTCAACGCACATTTCATCCCCCATGACATGAGCCTGGAGGTCAGTTGTTTACAGAGGTAGCAGAAACATAAACTACAGCTCCAAAAGCATTCTGACCATCCTCCCCAATGTCAGTTTCATATAAAGTTGTTCTTTAAAGCGCACACACACACCCCAGCCTGCTCAGTCGCTCTTCTTGGCCACACGTCCCATCTTGGTTTGAATGTTCCTCAGAAGGAAGAAGGCAACGGTTGTAACGGCACAGGTCACTTCAGCTACCCAGAATGCTGTGTTCCAACCATGATGCTTTGCTATGGTGCTGAATGGTAACCCAGACAGGAAACCTCCAACTGCCCCCAAAATAAAAGCCACCAGCATCACATCAGACTTTCAATAACGTCATAAAATGTTAATGCAAGGAACTTGTATTTAATTAAAATGACATTTAATTAAGTGTTTGTACCGTTGAGATGAATCCCACTAACAATAATTAAACCCCAGATATTTAAAGATTTTTTTTTTTAGATGCGCTTACCGTTTGCCATCAAGGCAACAATGGCGTGGGAGGTCCCACAGTAGTTGGAGGGCGCGCTCTCATTGGCTATGACTCCAAACAACGCGATTGGTCCGTAAGATGAGAAGCCAAAGGTAGCCCCCAAAAACAGGATCCAAACCTGGAGTTGTTGAATTGCATCAGTAACAAGGCTGTGAGGGAGCTCTTCATGTTGGCGGGATCTGAAATCGCTAAGTGTTCCTTAAGTGTTGTGGTCACTCTTGTTATTTTATGTCACTAGTTCATTTTGATACCTACATTTGCATATAATGTACAGTGTGTTGCACTCTGACTTTATTCCACCAATAACAAATATGTATCTTACGTTAAAGCCTCAGAAGGCTGTGAACTCACATTTGAGCTGTCTTGAGTGACAGTTGTGCGGAAGAGGTACATGGAGACATACATCCCTGCCATCATAGACAGCAGCAGGCCATGCCGGGGGTTACCATAGACACGCAAACCTTGCTGGAGTTAGACAAACAAATAAACAAACACACACACATACACTGCAAACAGGCCAAACTGTTGGCGAGACGTTATGAGGTTTCCCAGAACCAAAGTTGGAGTGTATGTGTGTACGTACCCGAGCGACCGCCCTGTCCGACAGGTAACCAGCTGCTAAACTCCCCAGCAAGCCCCCAAACTCCAGGGCGCTCATGTAAGAACTGCCTGGGTGGGGAAATATGGACATATCACCGACCTGAAGCTAATTAACCTGTTGATCAGCAATTCAGTAAAGCAAATATTTTGAAAAATTCAGTGCAGGTTTGTTCAAAAACATTTTGTTCCTGTGAGAGCAGGAACTCAAAAACAGAGGTTTTAGGGCATTCTCCAATTAGTGATGACTCAGCAAACGGATATTGCTTAATACATCATCACTAGCTTTGCACATTCCAAACAATGTACCATTAAAACACATTCATAGGGTAGGACTTTAATTCTGACAGAGCCAGAAGCCTTGAAGCAGTACCCATAAGAGGTGACTGGCCCATATCCTGAATTAGGAACAGCTGCCCCCAGTCTGTGTACGCAGTCTTGACTCCAAACACCACCAGGTAGCCTAGCGACAGCACCCATAGATATGGAGACAGGAGGAACTCCCACAAGGTGCTCTCAGGGTCTTTACTGGAACCTAGAATTGAGGGGCAGAGGATAACAATGATGACGCTTGTTGTGAAATCTAGCCTTTGGCCACATGCAGAGTATGCCCATCAGGGCTTGTTCAGGTCACAAGGGCACTGGATTCACCCTGCCTGAAACCAGGGATTTTATTTGGAATGTGTCATGTGTATTATACGGATATGTATCCTACAAAAATACAAAATAGAAAAAAATGTTATAAAAACCCAGTATAATCCAGATATATGCTTAGATTTATTACAGCTACGATTGAACAGGATGCAGTCACAACTATCACCTGATGAGTTAAACAGTTTTGTTGTATAGAGTGACCTTATCACAATGCCATGCAAAACACCATTTGGCCATCAGAGCCATTTGGCACTGAGATTATATCTGTCTCAGGATCCGAGATTTCACTTCAGTAGCTAAAATGGCAGATCTTCTCAGCACATTCCTCTCAGCTTTGCCCTAAGGAGTGAGCATATTTCACTGCTACAGCCCATGCATGTACTACACTAATTCTACGGCAGCCTCTGCCCTCGTGTTGGGGGTACACTGGTCCAGAGTCCACTACAACACTCTGCATGCTTGCACGCAAAAGAGTAAGAATTTGCTTGTACACAGACCTCTGTCTGACAGTGGAGTCCAAGAGTTCACAAGAACAGGCATTTGTCTCTCAGAGAACAGGCACAAAGAAAGTCTAGACATTTCTAGAGAGAAAATATACCCTGGTGATTTTCTCACTACCACAACACTGGTTATGGGAACCGCCCACACGTTCACACCTGCTTTGCCTTTCTTGAGACCAGCGTCGATACTGGGCAAACCGACATCACTGGGTTCATTTCGGATGACCAGTAGGCAGAAGACGGACGAGCCCACGCAGGTCAGGCCGGAGATGAAGAGCGTGGTCCTCCAGCTGTAGCTCTGTGCCAACAGGGCGGCGACGATGGGCCCCAGGCCCCCAGCCAAGTTCATGCTACAGGAGAGGATCGCCCACCACGTCCCAAACTGAGACGGCTCGAACCACTGAGGGCAACAAGACCAACAGCAGATATGTGCTAATTAAATGTGGCCATTAAAACTTTTTTTAAGCACAACAGTCAGTGATCCTCCCCACCCACTGATCTCTGACAGTCGCTTGTCAGTGTCGGCACAGCAAACGACAAAATCTTGTAGACGATAACATATCTGCTAATTTGCATTTTGAATACAACGAACACATTTTCTGTTGGTAAACTCAACAAATAAACGTGAACGTGTGGACACGACAGCTAACGTGACAAGCATTAACTGAAAAGGAACGTGTATAAATATAACTAATGTAAATAAATCAGCACGTTCCACACCTTTCGCAGAACTTTACCGCAAGGGGGCCATCCCAAGCCCTGACCCAGGCCGTTCAGGAACCAGAGAATGGAGAACACGGCCACCGTGGAGGACTGGGAGAAGAGCACGTTAATGGCTCCCACCAAGCAGAGGCCAGTGGAGAACAGCCATCGTGCACTGATCTGATCAGACAGCACCCCGCTAATAAACTTGCTAACTGCATAAGCCAAAGATTGGCTGCTAGTGATGAGACCTGCAAACAAATGAAACAACTGTGAGGAGAACTTCTTCAGATTTTAGATTATGTCTCTGAAATGGCAGGATTTGAGAAAATAACTGTCAGACAATCTGTCATTTCAGGTTAGCTAAACTTCAGTTACTGTCAAGGTACAATTACAACAAAACTAAACATCTTGCAGGGCATTAGGGCTGTGTGAAAGGTACGTTTGTTCATACAGCACATTTCATACACATGGCATTTCAAGGGGCTTTACAAATAAAAAAATAAAAACACAGTATAAATACAAAAAATAAAGTTAATTAAAAACAAGAGTATGTACTATTAACATACAAATTATGCTAAATTAAGGGATTGAAGAAAAGATAAATTGACAACATGGCCAGTCTAATAAACTACAGATGACGTGCTTCTAAAACATGTAACTGCAGGACATACAGCTCATACAAACGTAAGACGTCAGAGTGAACCATCATGGTGAAACGCGCTGATCTCACCTAAGTCATCCTTGTCCAGCTTTATATCTTGCATCAGGGAGGGCATGACAAAAGAGAACGTCTTCCTGTTGAAGTAATACAACGTGTAGCCCACAAACATGGCAAGGAAAATCGAAGTTCGGTAGTAACCATATCCAGACTTCGCCATGGCTGCTTCAGATCTCAAGTAATGACAAAGAAGACTTCAGGACGGTGTCCAGTCGAACACGGGTGTTAGTGCTTAACCCGTGTAGAGTGGGGATATGAACTTTGCATCAGGAGTTGTTGAGAAGCACTGTAGGTAACTGGTAGGATGGGGGAGAAAATGTTGTAATCAATAATGAGGTTAATGGTCAACCTGGAGGTGTTCTGAGGTTCACTGTTGTTTTCAAAGGTACGGCAGTCTGAAGATATGCTGTCATTACACCTTGTACGACATTGTGACATTGAGGTGTACCATTTCTTGTACTGTCCAAAACCTTTAATACAGCTTTGCCTTGGAAATCCAAATGTTCTGTAAATTGGGTTGCCGAGTTCAGCATGCGATGTTCCTGAAGATAAACTTCAGCTGGAGAGATTAATGATTTACTTTGGGTAGTCTGCCTCTCAGTCAAGCTCCAGGATAGGTCTGATCACTGGGGGTGACCGAGCAGGAGATAGCAGGAACCACAGCCTCTAGGGGACTGGCTTCCTCCAAAGCTTGGGTACTAGAAAATTATAGATGTCTCAGATAATTATGTTATGGTTGAAGCTAATCCTAATTTAATAATTTTTATTCTCATATTTACCTGATTGATTATGCATGCATGCACACAACCTCTCTATCTCTCCCTCACACACACACACACACACACACACACACACACACACACACACACACACACTGTTCTCAGGTGTTGTACATATGAGCTGGCATCTTATTAGGAAAGTCACACTCGACACGTAGCAGTCTGCCAGCAGTCTGAACTTCGGGACATGTACTATTGAAAGGTCACATCACTTCTTCAAATCCATTTCATGTCGAAAATAATCGATGGTTCGATAATCTGACTAGACACATGCTATTGTGGGTATATAAAGGAAGTACAAGCACTAATATATTTTCTCAATGGTAACATGTAACTTAAGCTTAGGATGCGGCTATTTACTTCCGTGAAAAAAGTTAGCAAGGTACCTCGAAAACGTCTAAAGCGGCGAAACATTTTTGAACTTTAAAAACTTTCCTTGTCGACGTGTTGCAGAATAAGCATCCAGGTTATTTTTTTCTTCTGAAATTTTTAATCAAATTCCAGAACCGCAGTTCCTCGAGCTGATGTGATGTTGGTCTCGCCTTTCCCAAACACTCTGATGCATTGTGGTTAATGTAGTCTTTCTCTTCAGGAATGGGCGTATATACCGTTCTTTCAACAAGAGTGATTTTCAACATGTGGATATTGATTTATTGATGTTGTGTTATAGTACAACTATAGCTTATGTTATGACATCTGTGATATGTAAATACAAATCCGATATGTGTACACCTAAATTGCATTTCATGACATTGTACACAGTGTGTACATATCTAATGATGAAGTTGACCTGAATTTAGCTAAATTTGATTAAAACTGAAGAATTATTATTTAATAACAGAGTTATTAAAACTCTGGAGCTTTGTGGCAACTGTTTCCACTACAGGTACGTTCCTGTGCTAATGTCGCCATTTGTCTTCTGTGTATGGGTATACAAGAATGGTAAGCAGTAGAAAGTTTTTTGTCTGTCTTTTCTCTTTAAGTCACAAATGCAGTTTCTTAATCGAGTATTGATACAGCAATATACCTGGATTAAATCAGAATTTATGTTACTGGGAAATAGTGTGAGTATGTGATAGTCATGACAGATTTTTCTCAGGTGTCACAATATCCTTTCAGATTTGTTGTATAAAATATTATTGATTATTGAACTCATTATGTGATTCTGTGATTGTGATTCTGCAATTCTTTATTTCAGGTGTTACTTCTGTTCTCTGAAGTGCGGTGAGGGCTTAGCAGCAACATTGCATTAATTTATTCTTTGATAAATGTTTGAAGCAGTTTACAGTAGGATCTTGCAGAGTCAAATCATTTCAAATAGTAATTCCGCACATTTTACAGGGTTTGGAATGAAAGCACCTGCTTCCCTCCTTGGAAAGGTCTTCCTCGGGCTGAAAGGGTGTGCAGCTGCCTTTCCTGTTCTTTAACCTCTTTCTGGAACGTGTCATCACCCTCACCGCATATGTGCTGTGCAGATGTCATGAACGCAGCACTGGGCTGAGGGAGTGCCATCACCCATCTCAGCACAGGGGCTGCGAGCGGAGAAGACAGGGGGAGACCTGGAAGCTCTCATGTTGCTCTGGTCATGGCAGCGGTTTGGTTTGTGCTGGCGTGTCCTGCTTCGGGACTCCACCTCACAGTGGAAAACGGGAGCTTCCTCGAGTCCGTGTGCTTCTGTTTTGAGACCTTCAGAAAGAAGTGATTCTATAAGCTCAGTAATCCCAGTAATCCTCCTGGGCGTTTTATGCACACACCCTGTCTTTAGCCTCGTGTCCATCATCACCAGAGAGACGCTGAACTGGATCCCGCTGCGTTTCGGCTGCTGCGCATGCGCTGGTGTGAAGCACGCGCAGCACGGTGAGCTCTTCTCCTGTTGCCTGGAGCGCCTCGACACCGCAGGGGTCACGTCTGCGTGAACCCGTCACGTGCCAGTTCTGCTTCAGGGAGCGTCCCTCCTGTCACTGCGTGTGCCTGAGGGAAAGGGTGGTGTAGCCATGTCCAATAACTTTCATCAAAACACAAGCATTAATATATAATCAGATGCTCCGTTTAAAGAAGAGATGCTCAACAAAGGCTAGTGTCACCCACCCCACTGTGCAAGCACCGAGCAGTTTCTTGGAACACACTGTAGCACTGAACACACTCGTTCCTGCTCTGGGAGAACTCGTGTAGGTTTCCATGTGATAAATCTTCGAGTAGTGTATAGTCATGGCCAAAAGTTTTGAGAATGATACAAATATTAATTTTTACAAAGTCTACTGCTTCAGGTTTTATAATGGCAATTATACTCCAGAATGTTATAAAGATTGATCAGCTTAACAGCAATTAATTTCAAAGTCAATATTTGCCTAGAAAATGAACTTTATCGCCCAAAACACATTTCAACTTCATTGCACCCTGCCTTAAAAGGACCAGCTAACATCGTTTCAGTGAATGCTCCATTAACACGGGTGTGGGTGTTGATGAGGACAGGGCTGGAGGGCTTAATCAATCTGTCATGATTAAGTAAGAATGACCCCACTGGACACTTTAAAAGGAGGCTGGTGCTTGGCATCATTGTTTCTCTTCTGTTAACCATGGTTATCTCTAAAGAAACACGTGCAGTCATCATTGCACTGCACAGAAATGGCCTAACAGGGAAGAGTATCGCAGCTAGAAAGATTGCACCTCAGTAAACAATCTATCGCATCATCAAGAACTTCAAGGAGAGAGATGCCATTGTTGCCAAAAAAGCTCCAGGATGCCCAAGAAAGACCAGCAAGCGCCAGGACCATCTTTTGAAAGTGTTTCAGCTGCAGGATCGGGCTACCAGCAGTGCAGAGCTTGCTCAGGAATGGCAGCAGGCAGGTGTGAGTGCATTTGCACGCACTGTGAGGCAGAGACTCTTGGAGCAAGGCCTGGTCTCAAGGAGGGCAGCAAAGAAGCCACTTCTCTCCAGAAAAAACATCAGGGACAGACTGATATTCTACAAAAGGTACAGGGAGTGTACTGCTGAGGACTGGGGTAAAGTCATTTTCTCTGATGAATCCCCTTTCCGATTGTTTGGGACATCTGGAAAACAGCTTGTTCGGAGAAGACGAGGTGAGCGCTACCACCAGTCTTGTCTCATGCCAACTGTAAAGCATCCTGAAACCATTCATGTGTGGGGTTGCTTCTCAGCCAAGGGAATCGGCTCTCTCAGTCTTGCCTAAAAACACAGCCATGAATAAAGAATGGTACCAGAATGTCCTCCGAGAGCAACTTCTCCCAACCATCCAAGAGCAGTTTGGTGATCAACAATGCCTTTTCCAGCATGATGGAGCACCTTGCCATAAAGCAAAGGTGATAACTAAATGGCTCAGGGAATAAAACAGAGAGATTTTGGGTCCATGGCCTGGAAACTCCCCAGATCTTAATCCCATTGAGAACTTGTGGTCAATCATCAAGAGACGTGTGGACACAAAAACCTACACATTCTGACAAAATGCAAGCATTGATTGTGCAAGAATGGACTGCTATCAGTCAGGATTTGGTCCAGAAGTTGATTGAGAGCATGCCACGGAGAATTGCAAAGGTCCTGAAGAAGGGTCAACACTGCAAATATTGACTTGCTGCATTAACTCATTCTAACTGTCAATAAAAGCTTTTGTTACTCATAATATGATTGCAATTATATTTCTGTATGTGATAAACATCTGACAAACACACATAAAAACCAGAGGGCAGCAGATCATGTGAAAATATAATATTTGTGTCATTCTCAACTTTTGGCCATGACTGTACGTTTGACGAACACGCGTTGCTCTGCGATTTGCTTTTATGGACTATTCTCTTTTTAGCCAGTAGAGGGAGCCAAATCTCATTTGCATGGCCATGAGTTTTAAAGCTGAAAGGAATGCAGTGATTGTTGTATGACTCATGTTTGTCTTGACATTATTTAAAACGCACTTCGAAATAATGACAGAAATTATTTAAAAATCTAATATTTTTGTTAGTAAAAAATCACTTAAAATAAAGTTGTTTTAATCCGTTGTTTTATAACTTATTAATTATACGTTGATGTGATGCACAGTGCACAACAGCCCAACACTACGGCGCAACTGAAGTGCGTGCGGAGTGCCTTGTGTGACACAGAAACAGCTCGTCGATCGCCAAATATTAAATATTCTGTTTAGTAACTGTTTAGTAACCTGTCCAGTAACAGGACGTGATGGATGGGGAAATTGGATGTATGCAGAAGTGTTCTCTGTGTATTCCAGCGCAAATGGACAAACACAAATATAATGTTAAGAACAATACATTTTGTGATTACCTCAGATAAATAATGTAATCCCGCGGAGGGATATGGTGTACGCGTAGGCAGACCAACCCCGTGTGTCGGTACAGTGGCCTGAAAATGAGATCCGGTTCAACTTCCATGTCTTTTCATACCAAAGATCCCTCAGGTTATACTTAGCGTGCAAGGTCTTGACATTTTTGTAAAAGTCCAACGGGAATCTCATTTTGCGGACTACGCGGTCACCGAGTGGATCTTTAATTAATTTGCGAATAAAATGGTAAGTCATGATGTTCGCTCGCAAGTTATCCGAATAGATATTCGACGGTAACGTGTTAGCTGGGTTGCTAACTGCCTGGCTGGCGCGCGCGCGGGCGGCGCTGAGGTGAATATCTGAGGTGAATAATCTAAGGTGAATAATCTGGGGGGGGTTAGTTTCGCCATTAACCGAACAAGACTGCAAATCCACCACAAAAACATAATGTCCGTGTTACGTCCCACCGACGTGTTCAGACGATAAACGAACGGCGGTCCGTGGCTGTCAAACGAAATGTGGACGACAAGCTCGACTTTTGAACGGCGGCTCTTTTGACAGACGACGCGTTTAGGCCCGGTCTAAACCCCACACCCGTTTAACGGTTTAGTCCGGGCTACTATTAACGGTACGAGGCCCATTGCCTTTAGGAGAACACGGGTGGGCGGGATAATCACATGTGGTACCAAAATAACCCGGCTACACTAACATTAGCGACGCGGCGCAGCGTTTCCGCAGAACCGGACAGTCCGGGTTTGGACCCCGTTAGTCGTTGTGTTTGGATGTTTTAGGAATATGGCAGAAAGGTGAGTTGTGCGAGATCGATAGCCGGCTGCAGACGCACCGCTGAGCACTGCCCCCACCCTCCCTGCGTGGACCCGAACCAGCGGCGGTACCGCAGCACCCTGGCACTGAGTTTGCAGCACCCAGAACGGAGTGGACGCCGGCCTGTGCTTTCCACGAGTCGTACGAACATCGTGGATTTGTAGCAACTCGTTGAAATCTGTCTCATCAATGTTCTTCAATGCAGAATTTGACCTTAAAGACATTAAAGGAGTAATAACTCTGGTCACGTCCAACACGTAGCCCCACACACCTAATGCAACACTTATCACCTCTTTCACTGTGCAAAACATGTAACCTCCCTTGATTGGGAAAACCTGCCTTCAGATATGATACTGTTTGCACCCTTCATATTTATACATGTCAATAATTATAAATAAGGAGAAAGAAGTGTCTGGACTAGTGACGTTATACTAGCACATTATACCAGTTTTAAGTTTGTTCAGTATTGTGGTTGTGGGTTTGTAGTTTTTGTTTTGTTCATCATGATGAATAGCTGCAGGGCAAATCTTGAATGTCCTTGGTCAAATCTGCAGTGCACACATAGGCCTACCTCCTTGTGTAGCGCCCCTGTGGGCCGGACCACACCAGACCAGACCGGAGGACTTCTGTTGCATGACAAATATTTGGTCCCTTGTGCTCTGCTTGATTGTAATTGCTTCGTTAAAAATGGCTGTTCAGGGCCCTCGACCAAAACCTGGCTCCTCTAAAGGGTTTCACCTCCCATTCTCTGATGTCACAGCATGTGCTTTCTGACCAGGTGTCTCAACTTCGCAGCGTTTCAGCTCCTGAACAGTAAGCAGCTTCACCACAGGAAGACTGTAGTCTAACGCTCCTGAAGGCCTGGCTCAGCAGTCCCCTTCAGCCTGCGCTGCAGTAGTCTTGTGTCTGTGAAGCTTTCTGTGTCTGTTCACACAGCACACCTCCTACACTAGGGTGCAGATTGTGAATCTAGATTCTTCCTGTCTCCACACATGCCCTGGCTATATTGTCTTCATAAAAAATGTGTGTAATGCACAGATTTATGATTTATTCTCCAGAACCTTGGTTTGCATTTCTGTATTGTAAAGGTCGTTATTGGCAATTACAGCAAGGCACACCAATAAAAAAAGCAATAGGCTAGACATGGTTGTTTTCCTAATAAACATTCCTAGAGTCTCTTTTAAACATTTATAAACTTAACGACTGAATTTATTAAGGGCAGAAAATTCACTGCCCATAGAGCATTTGTCCGTGTGTGAGGTGACTGAACTGTGATGAAATACAGTAAAATGTCCCTTCAGCAGCACCCACACAGTTGAGCAGCTGCGTAATGAAGTGCGTTTTTGTGAAGTGCAGTCTTGTACTACCTGAGCGACACTCTTGGGGGCACCCTCTCATTAGACCCAGCATGGCTATTTTAGGTTGAGGAACATTTGCACATGTCCTTCGTCACAGTCTCTAAGTCAGAGGTGTAGAAACGCCACACAGCTGGTGTGTGTTTGTGTGGTGATGCTGCCTTGAGTCTAACTTCATCTCTCTTCCTCACAGGCTGATCAGTTGACTGAGGAACAGATTGCTGGTGAGTGCACTCTTTTTTTTGTTTGGCCTAACATTGCTCTCCTCACCCCTGCCAACCCACACACTGGAACCTGAGCGAAGCAGACATCAGCCACTTTAACCACTGGTTCTGTTTTTAGGGACTTGTGGTCATATTCATAAGTGCAGATGCAGCAGTTCTTGTGTAAATTGCTGGCAGAGTCTCTGTGGGATAGTGTGGATAAAACTCTGTCTCTCCTACTCCCTGTACATTGAAGGGTGCTGGCAAGATACTAACGGGACTACTGACTTTCTTTCTAATTCACTAGAGTTCAAGGAGGCATTTTCCCTCTTTGACAAAGATGGTGACGGCACCATCACCACCAAAGAGCTCGGTACCGTGATGCGCTCGCTGGGCCAAAATCCCACAGAGGCGGAGCTGCAGGACATGATCAACGAGGTTGATGCTGACGGTGAGACTTACATGCTGCTGAAGAGTTCAGTGCAGGACAGTGTCCTGTCTTTGTCCTGCTGAGTAGTGATAACACTTGTCTTGTCTTTGCTGTGTTCCACCACAGTCCTGCTGTGTTCTTGTCAGGTTCATGTGCAAAGTGAGCTGTATAAAAGTAAAGGCTGTAGTTGGATTTCTTGATTTTGCCACGCGTGTTTTATTTATTGCTTTGCTGTAGTGATTCTGATGAACTGTGATATGTCATCAGGTAATGGAACAATAGACTTCCCTGAATTCCTTACCATGATGGCCAGGAAAATGAAGGACACAGACAGTGAGGAGGAGATCCGGGAAGCCTTCCGGGTTTTCGACAAGGTATGCATCCCTGTTCTTTCCTGGACGCACAGCTCCCAGCTTTGTTTCTCTTACCTCATTTCTGTCTTTTTTTCAGTGGCGTTTCAGTTTCAGCCTGACACCACCAGACACATTTAAACCATCCAGCCAGTAGTCATTAGCTTTGGGTGCATGGCATGTTTATTATGGGATGTTAAACTCACACTGACATGAGTGCGGTGGGTGCGTGATGTTTTTGGCCTGGTTTCCTTCCCTCTTGACAGGACGGTAACGGCTATATCAGTGCAGCGGAGTTGCGACACGTCATGACTAACCTAGGTGAGAAGCTCACAGACGAGGAGGTGGATGAGATGATCCGAGAGGCCGACATCGACGGTGACGGGCAGGTGAACTACGAAGGTAGGCTGTCAGACACAGGTGAACTATGAAGGTAGGCTGTCTGTCTCAGGGAGACACAGGTGAACTACGAAGGAGGGATGTCTGTCTCAGGGAGACACAGGTGAACTACGAAGGTGGGATGTCTGTCTCGGGGAGACACAGGTGAACTACGAAGGTGGGATGTCTGTCCTCGGGGAGACACAGGTGAACTACGAAGGTGGGATGTCTGTCTCGGGGAGACACAGGTGAACTACGAAGGTGGGATGTCTGTCTCGGGGAGACACAGGTGAACTACGAAGGTGGGATGTCTGTCTCGGGGAGACACAGGTGAACTACGAAGGTGGGATGTCTGTCTCGGGGAGACACAGGTGAACTACGAAGGTGGGATGTCTGTCTCGGGGAGACACAGGTGAACTACGAAGGTGGGATGTCTGTCTCGGGGAGACACAGGTGAACTACGAAGGTGGGATGTCTGTCTCGGGGAGACACAGGTGAACCGTGAGGTTAGGCTGTCTGTCTCTGAATACTGGGTGTCTTTCCAAATCCCCTGGTGTGGCTCTGCCCACTACAGTTTTGCTTACACTTACAACCCCTCCATCGTTTCAGACGAGCTACATGTATTTCTCGTGTGGCGGGTTGTGGAAGGTCTGATGGCCGTTATGAAGTTGTGCTCTTTTGCAGCATGAGTTGCAGCCTCTCTAATGAGAGTTTTTGAAAACGGACTTGGGACAATGCATGCAGTTAATTTCCTGTTAATTTATTTATTTAATGTCTAATGTTTGAAGTTAAATCTGACTTTTTTCCCTTTTTTCTTTTTTTTAGAGTTTGTGCAGATGATGACTGCGAAGTGAGAGGTCAAAGGTGAAAGGTCTTGTCCTTTCTGCATCTCTCTCATTGCTTGTCCTTCAAAAGATCACTCTGTCTTTAGAAAAAAAATCTGAAATTTTCTTCAGCAAATAATAATAAATAATAATAATACAGTTACAAATTCCGCAGACTCCAACCAAACTAGAACTAAAGAGTAATTTGTGCAGAGTAGCTTCAGCAGATGTGAATGGACCAAGCATAACTGCATGAGTGATTTTGGAGCAGTTGTCTCCAGATCTGCCCCAGTTAGGCACGGTGTGGCACACAAGTTGACTGAGTTGAAGACCATATGTACGATGGCAGCCTATTCCTGCAGTTAACATTTATCTTCAAACGATGAGAAAAATGGCTAAAGAAACACAATAAACCAAATTCAATGTGTTAAATGTTATCAAGGTCAGAGTTGTGATTGATTAGAGAGCAAAACTAAGACGAACTACTGTTGCATGAGCCCTTTGTGGTGAAGTCCTGCTTTAACTTTTTAACTCAACAGCTGCAGTCCAGCCTAAAGTTTCTAAGGCAAACCACTGGATGTTTTTACACAGCCACTGTATTATAAATCATACCGTGTACTTCAACATGTTGGAAAGGTGTATCCATGCGGTTTGAGCGCAGTGTCGGGCTATGTACATCTGGACAGGGAGCTGGAGGGAGGTTCCTGGAAGGTTCTGGGGTTTGGATGAGTTCTGGGGGTTGGATGGGTTCGGTCCAGTCATGCTGGGCGAGATGCCTGTCGTGTACGTTGCACAGAAGGCGGAGGCAGTGTGAGCGGCTGCATTGTGAGTGGAGGGTGTGACTGAGGGGGCGCTGTTAAGGAGTGATCATCAGTACTATTATCAGTGTAAGGAAGCACTCGTCAATGCTATTACCAGTGTTGAGCTTTTTAAACGTACCTGTCTTCACTGTTGATGTCTGGTGAACTTTGCATTGCCTGTTGATGTTACAGCATGATGTGTGACTTTTGTTTTAACCATGGAAATGTGACATGTACTCTTAAACTTCGAACTTCTAGTAAATTAGGAGATGGAAAATGTATTAATATATACACATATATACACACACACGTATTTACACATTGGTGTAAAATATATGTTTGTTTTCAACCAGGGAAATTGACTGCTCTTTATGCCGGTCATCTCTCTCTTGTGGGTTTGTCACGACCACTTGTTCAGTGCTTCACAGCTCATCTTCGCTTTATGTGCAGTCTGATTTGGGGGGACGTGTATGAGGGTCTAGTGTGGAGGGACAAAGAGGGCTTCAGTTTTGACCATTTAAGCTGTGTGTTTGGCTTGTAGTGGACTTGTACTCGGAAGCTCTGGAGGTTGGTGGTGTTTTCCGAGTTTTTTAGTGATGGGGGTGAGGAAAGGGAGAGGGGGAGTGTAATAGGACTATGCGTTGCTCATTATGTGATAAATATAAACAATATAAATGTTTCCAATAAAAATAAATGTCCACGTTTCTGCTCCCACTCCGGTGTTGCCTGTGTTCCTGTGTGTGCGCATGAGTTCTTGTGTGTTCATGCTCAGCGCTGTTTTGATGGTCTTAAGACCGGTCATGGCCTGAGGTTTCAGTGCTGGGTAACTCAGGGCTGTAAGGGACGGAGATGCAATCTGGTGTCAGCACATGCTAAATTTCTAAATATCTAGTCCTAGAATTGTGAGGAAAATAATGCAGACCACTGGATAGGAAGACTGGGCCCCATATAACATGGACATTTGGGTTTACATTATGGTGTGTATTATCAAATATAACTCAAGTGATTCCACCTACACGTCTCAGAAAAATGGCTTGTTAGCCAGTTAGTGCATAAATTGTACTGTACTGTTGCTGCGCTCACGTGCCGCTAACCAAGAGCAATGCCTCTGGCTCAGACTGTTATCTCACGTCAGTTATGGAGTCCAGCACTTTTTGTATAAAAATAGCAGAAAATACTTTTGATCGTTATTTTCGGCAGATGAAACATGGTAGCTACAACGTCAGTGCACATGCCTGCCAGTTATCTAATGAAGAATCTTGAATGTTTTCAAATTAAAATACAGCACACATTACTTCGTTTTTATTGGAAAGGATTCTAAATTCAGCAAAGTATTTGAACGGTTTTGCTAGTGTATATAAAGATATTGTCTTGGTTCCTACACCCTATTTGGCTGTTTTAGGTAGGCTATTGTTTGTACCATATATGAGAGAGAGAGACTGACTATTGGTCAATGTTACATACCACAGTTTTTATTTCAGAGAACCAAAGAGGGAAAAAATAAACAACAAAAGCAATGTAATTAAAATAAAATGGAATATTATTTCTGATATCAAAAAATAGATAAATAGTTCAAAAACCTTAAAAAAAACGAATCAACATAGTTAAAAAAAATGACCAGAATCTTGTTCGATACTGAATATGTACAATATCGTCTTTTTCTTGTGTAGAACCTGATGCAAGAAAGAACTCAGCCATGCACCTCGAGAATCTTTCATGTTTCATAAGGAGGTTGATGGTGACCTTATGAGAAACAATAATGAAAACATGACTTGGAGATTTCATCTAACACATGGGTTAAAGTTCTCCGTCACTACGACGGATTTCCGTCATTTGATTTTTTTGGGGAAAAAATCCGTCAAATCATAATAAACAACACACGCGCGTGCTATGTTTTGTGGCCGAAATATGATTCTCACTGGCGCTCATTAGCGCTGGATGGATGACGGCGGTGTCATTTGATTGACTTGCGGTTCATTCCGCCTTCAGATTTGCGGACATTACGTAGAAAGGTTTTTTACCCCCCTCCTGCCTAGCGTGACCGTAGCGCGCGACTCCGTACACCTACGCGAACGGCGGAGGCTACTTGCTGCGTCACATTCTTTTTGCAGTGTAGTCCGAAACGATATGTGGTAGTATAAAGAAACACCCCTCAAAAACGGGAATGAACATTTACCTGACCAATTGTTGCATTAGTGCTAGAATTTATGCTAAAGTACTTTAAAATGCTTGAAAATGTAACTACTTCGTTTCACAACAAATAGCTATCTGACTGAACAATTCTCTTGTATTACGTTAACAAATACGAGCCTCTTGTAATTCCAGGACGAAACATGAGAGAACGTGAAGACGTTAAGATTGGGCGTTTTGAAAATAAACAACCATTAAATAATTTGATAAAAAGCGAATTATTTCGAGTATATGTATAAATATTTAACTTAATTAAATTTAACGTTGAAAACGTGTTGAAATGGACCTTGAAGGTGACGTACAAGTGCTTTAATTCCACCTTGTAAAGGTGTATGAACCCGGCAAACATGACTTAGTTCACTGCGCTGAAGCGCTGCGCGCGCGAAGTTAGTTACTAAATTCGAGAAGTGCACGGGTGGAGCCAGCTCGATTACGTCATTTTCGGCGTGCGGACCCTCGCGCTGCTCACGCCACTCGTGCTGCGTCATGTATAAAGGATTAAACCAGGCTTAACATGGATGGTGTTGTTCTGTTTGTATTTAAAAGCTCTATCCAGTGGTGTGATTTAATTTGCCATTTTTGGACATTACATTTTTTTGTAACATACCTACTTAAAGCAGGTAATCTTACGGCTTATGTTTTTGCGATAGTGAATCTGATAAAAACAAGAGAGCTTCATACCTTTTAAAACTCACCAGGATTCACTAAATTTGACTTGATCTTTAAATAATTTTCTGGAAGAGGACCCCCAGATAACTCCCATTAAATACACATTTAATACATTTATTGCTCAGGTGTTCATTCTCTCTTCTGTCCTTACACAGGCTGTTTAGATAAATATACTTTATAAATGTGTTTATTGTGTAGAATTAGGCAAAAGAGGCCGTGTCCCAACTACACCACATTTTCAGTAATTGCTGGCATTGTCTTTTGCCAGGAAAAATTTTCAGTCAAATGAAAATTTCTTGCTTTAACCCATGATCTAACATAAGAGCACCAGATGTCAAGACCAAATACAGGAAGTAGTTGTGATTAAATAAAATAAAGCAGTGGGACAATTACCTGTTATTAATTGCCAGCTTTTCCAGGTGGACTGAAAGTAGTTCTGCCTGGCACTTGTTTTTCCACATTTTGGGAAGTGACAGTGACTGCATTTTGAGTATTTGTTCCTTGCATTGACAAGGAATTGGGAATTTCTCTGTTGATAAAAATTCTTTTTTTTGTAATTTAATGCAATATTACACAATCATGTGTTGGTGTAATGTAATGGTCGATAAATTGCTTAACTCCTATAGTGGTCTGTCATATTACTGAGGTTTTCTATTAGTGATCAATGATATAAAAATCATTAGTGTATTGGAAAACCCGGCATTAAATAATGAAATAGACATATTTTTTTAACTGCAAATATGTTATTTTGTTTGCTACACAGCTAACAATTGTTTTGTGCTAGGATAAATAATCTGTTGTATAATCTGGAATATTATAAAAGTAGCTAGCAAGCTTCATGCTTCAAGCTGCATTTGAAGCTCTGTGGCAGTCCTCGGTCTAGCCTTGGCTAATTGGCCTTGACAGTTATATGACATTTAAAAAAAAGTTTATGGTATATTGATGTATAACATGCACAATGACCACTGTACAATTAGATCACAAACTGCATGCGTGAATGCAGTCACTGTTAAATCAAATTACATTAATGATGGAAAGTATGGAAATTGATATCTAGTTCATTTTAAACAGAACAGAGCCCATGATCTATGGAATTGGGGGGAAAAAACATTTATCTGACACGGTTCATCCTGCGCTAAAATAGAGACGGAAACTGTTCCACTAGCAGTAACAGAAGCTCTTCATGGATCTTACAGGACCATGTGCAAGTGTCTGGATTCACTTTGTGAATGTCGCGGAACAGTAATAACAGTGGCGTGGCACCTGGCGAGTAGCGTGAGTCAGTAAAGTGTCCCTGATCTTATCACAACGAGAATATCATGTTTAAATTAAAACACTGGTTAAGACTGTCAAACAGTGGATCTCAATAAACCCCATAGTGCTACTGCTATAAGCTGAACATTTTCAGTTCTGCATTTTTGAATGAAAGCTTACACCTTTTACACCAGAGGGTGCTGTTCTTTCGTATTAAATATTTTAGAGGGGTTGCAGGAAGCATGCAGAAATGTTTATTTTGAATATATACTTATGTATATGTGTGTGTAAAAACTAAGTAGTCTAACCAATCTAATTTCCCTCTGGGATCAATAAAGTATCTATCTAATTAAAAGAGAGAACGTCTGGGATGTAAATTGCTAGGCGTCAATAATTTTGCCCACGTTGGACCTTTGTGTCTGACCTTTGAGTCTAACCTTTTGTGTGACAGCAGTGATGCAAAGACAAACAGGATTTACATGCTATATGACTATTAGACCTTCAGACAGATTTGAGTGGGTATTAGACCATCAGACCTATTTGAGTGGCTATCAGACCTTTAGACAGACCTGACTGGGTCAGATCTTCAGACAGAGGGGCGTGAAGTGGGCATCAGATCTTCGGGCCGAGCTACATGCTGTGAACACTGCTGTCTGAATGTATTAATTTCAGGGCAAAAGGAGAAGAAAGTGAGCTCTTCCCCATTTACATACACAAGCACAGGCCACTGACCTGCCAGAGATTGTCTCTGAGTCACTGACACTGCCTGGAAGGCTGCCTGGCAGGATGGTCTGATCTGTGTGTCAGAGCTGAGCCCCTCAGGCTGCTGGTTTGTAGGTCAGGGGATGTCCCCCTTGCAAGGGTCTTTTCCACTGTCTCCAAACAAAGAGGGTGAAAAGGTGAACATATTTTTTTTTTTACCAAGCATGGGGTCTGATAAAATGGCTCATGACGTGATAACGTATTCTAGCCTCTGGCTTTAGTTCTTTGAATTCCCCCTGTTCCCAGTGATATCTGTGGTATTTAAATGGTTGATTGAATGATTAATATATGATATGATAAATATATCAAAGGCTGAAAAACCACAGATAGGGAGAACTGGTTTAAACTTTGATGGATTGATAAACTTTAGATTGATGACCAATGACCTTGTGAAAAGAGCATAATTGAAGTCAGGTGTTCAAATCAGTTCAGACATACAGGGTACCCGCGGGTCCTTAAAAAGTCTTAAAATGTCTTAAATTTAGTTTTCCATATTCAAGGCCTAAAAATGTCTTTAAATGTTTGGAATTTTATGAGGGGAGGCATTAAATTATTATAAGTGTGTGTTGTTCAGTTGTTCTGGCGCGATGTGAACTTTGCCGAATCTAGCGCTAGGACCATGCAGAAAATAACCGCTCCAGGGTCCTAGTGCTAGATGCCTAGCGTTGGAGTATACGGCCTCAACAACGTCAACAATTTTCGTTCGCCAACCCCCCTCCCCCGTCAACGATGTGGAACACACCTGCATCCCCAGTAATAGTATTATTTTTTCTTGTGAGAGGTATTAAAAAGGTCTTAAAAGTCATTGAATTTGAGATTTAAAAATGTGCAGATACCCTGGACATAGTTTTGACCTGCTCTGACCTACAACAAACAAATCCCTAACATTTTGGTTATCTGCTCCAGTTACAACAATTCTGCTGTAGTATAATATTGCCAAATAAAAGGAGTTTCTAGGGGATCTGTGCACAAGTGCTCAGTACTAGACATGGTTAAATATTTCTTAAAACAGTCACTCAAATGTTCAAAATTTAGCAATGCCACTACTTTCTCAAGACTGGTGGTCAAGGCAGGATGGCATAGCCACAGGAAACCTATATATTTCTCTCTCACTCTCTCTGTCTTTCTCTCTTTAATCTAAAATACCACTGAAAAAGGAAACATACGCCAGATGTCTCGCTGTGAGTTTGATTCAAAGTCAGACTATTCTAACTGTTTAAGTGAAGTAATACAGTTTGAAAATGAAATGTCACAGTGACTGTAATAGTGACTTCAGTCCGTACATAAACACGTACCCTCTTAAATGATCACTCTCAGGTGTCCTGCCTGTCAAAGTAGCATCACTGTGTCGCGATGAATGACATCAGTCGTTAGCACGGTGCGGTCTTTGCCGGCGTGAGAAGAGAATGTTGTGGTGTTAGTGGTATCCATCTTCCATCTTAAACGTGACGTCTGATCATCTCTACCCATTGCGTACACAGACAGCGGTACTGATTGTAAGTGACGCACACAGACCTCATAAACGTCAATAAACACCGTGGATGCTTTCCTATGGGTGACTACATCTGACTGTAGAAGTAATTAAACAGTCATGCAGTAATTCAGAACCAATAAATCAGCTGTGCTCATGCTGCACTGACATGATCAAGAAAAAAAGACCTAATTTTCTTTTTTGCTGATAATGTGTAAATGCACCAGATCTTACACTGCGACTGCTGTGCTGCTGAGGTGCACATGTGGTCTACGGTCACGCCGGTGTGCAGCTGTAAAGGAAACTTCACTCACTGAAAGCTCAATTGGTATTTGCAGAACATTCATTTGTTTTCATTCCCTCAGTGTGAGTAAGGACCCAATTGCTTTATGATTGTCGGGACCCTTTCCTAAAGATCTTGCCCACTCCTGTTCTGCAGACCATGAAACACCCACACACGAACATGCCTCACAGTTGCTGATACAGAAGATGCCACCCCAATCTTCATGTGCATTTTTAAAAGTCTCAGGACAGTAGTCATGTATGTTCCACGAAGGCCCGGACAGATATGCTGAAGGTGCAGAGACGTCGTCGGGTCCGATTCGGCTTTCACGTGCTGAAAAGTGAAGACATGAGCAGCCCACACTTCTCCTGAGTGCTGCTTCCTGAAGTTGCACAGTATCACTTCCTGTTAAAGCCCAAGCATGCAGTGTGACCACCTTTAAATGCAGAAGCCTTTTAAAAGCACAGTTTAACAGCTCAGTGTGGCTCGGTTACAACCACCAAGTGCTTCTGTCAGCAAAAGAAACTCGTGCTGTATCCTTCAGTTGTACAAGCCCCAGACACAAAGACGAAAGACTCTCCATGGACTGGCAGGTAAATCTGCTCTGCAGCATTGTGCCAAAATCAGAAACCAACCCCAATCCATGCGGCAGGAGACAGGTGTGAGGAGGTGGTTCTGCAGCCAACACCGACCCAGTTCAAACACACTCACCACCACAACACACCCAGACCCAGTTCAAACACACTCACCACAACACACCCAGACCCAGTTCAAACACACTCACCACAACACACCCAGACCCAGTTCAAACACACTCCA
This sequence comes from Brachyhypopomus gauderio, assembly GCF_052324685.1. NCBI lineage: Eukaryota > Metazoa > Chordata > Actinopteri > Gymnotiformes > Hypopomidae > Brachyhypopomus > Brachyhypopomus gauderio. Next base: position 4,811,316 of record NC_135226.1, read on the forward strand.
GGACACAGAGCCTGCATAGCTGCTCAAGTTCAAACGTCTGCTACAGACACAAACTGAATCCTCTTGGAGAGTCAGGAGAACAGCTGAACCCCTGGCCCTCAGGAGATCTTCCATACACGTTGTCTAAGGAGGGTCCTCAAAACCACCCCTGAGTGCAGCCATGCAACTTTTTTCACAGACTGTGCCCAGACAGTCGTCAGACTGTCCGTGGAATTGCAGTGGTCAGTCCCAAGGCAGCAGGGACTGACCACTCTGAGCGGTCTCTCTGGGCATCCATCAGTCTCCCCTCACAATGTTGACCTCAGACACACTTCCCATCGTTCCTTGTCTCCTTGGGCGTACTGCAGTATTTCTAAGGGAGAACTATCAGAGTACTGTTGCTGTCCTGCCAATACTGTGATAGTACTGTCCTATCTCCTGTCCTGCAATATATATGTTTTTGTTACACTCCATAAATATATGGATAATATATAGATAATATATGGATAATGATATATTATGTAAGCTCTGTATAGCCACTTGCAGTGCTGATTCATCTACAGTCCCGAAACACTGCGCACTCTTCTATATGTACAGTGCGTCAACACTGCACACTGCTATTAGTACAGAACGTACATTACATATATTTACATACATATGTATTCTCATGACTACCCTCATCACGTTCCCTAACTACACAGACTACAATGTCCACAGATAGGTTGCACACCTGTCCCCCAGAGAACCAGAGTACACACTTCTTCAGCGTGTGTGTTCTGTATTCTGTACTCTTTTGCACCTATATAAACCTGCGCTGTACACAGACCCTTCCCTTTATACGAATAGTTTTTACGTTCTTCATATTTGTACTTCTACAGCTGTACAGCACCTGAGCTTCAGACGTCAGCGTACTGTCTGATTGTGTGTGTGTGTGTGTGTGCGTGCGGGTCAAACGATCCTGAAACCCCATCGTGACAAAAACATGCATTTTATAGATACTTGCTACACAACACAAATGGTAACATGTGGTTGTTTAATTTTGTGCTACAATGTCAAGTACTGTACAAATATGATTCGTTTAGATATGATACAGCGTCCGTTTTAAGCAAGCTAAAAATATGCGTTATGAATCTTTGAGGAGGCCGTCTGTAAACTCACCTTAACAGCACATGGCTCTTGCTGTTTCTTCAAGTGATGTCCTTGCAATATACAAATGCATCAGTGCAGATTGCTACAAAGTTCCAATAAAGCGTCACCTGAACATGGCCGACAGACGACACTCCTGCATGTCTGGGGTTAGTGCGTTTATTTCTTTACTTCCGTACACCATGTTGGGGAACATTTCCATACAGCCTAACTCTGAGTAACACTCATCCCACGGGTAGACATAGATGGTTAGGCAACACAGACTTTACCTCATTCACCACAAAAACAATTCTGAAGGGCGGAATAAAAGAATTAAAAACACATGCTGTACAAAGATTCGGTTTTCTCACATCATAAATATTGAACCACACATATCAACAACTGGGTGAAGAAAAGTGCAACTCGTCTGTCTCTGTCCCCAAATCTACCCCCCCATGTTTCATTCATGTTTTCACAGAGATGAAACTTCAGTGAAACTACAGTGCAGGTAAACAGTCCAGAGCTTGACAGAGCGGCCATTGAAGCACTGACTCTGTCCAAGGTCACACACAAGGTGAGTAAACAATACCAGAATCCAGACTCATCAAAAGAAACGTCAGAGCCAACACTAATGATTATCCAGCATGGCTCTCAATGGGCATGGGACTGTGGCAGACAGCAGAGAGAACAGGTAAACGCCCCGCGGTCTCTCGGACAGGTGAGCAGGTAGCAGTGTACCCGTCACAGGGGTCGGAGGGCGAGGTCAGGGGCGTTCAGAGGTCAGGGGGCGGGCCAGGTTGATGAGAAAGGTCTACAAACCCCTGTAGTCTAGCAACAGGCTTGTGGCTTGAGAAATGTTATTAGAGCCATCGTGTCTGCCTTTGCCAGGAAGAGGCAGTGCAGGTACACCAGACCATCAGAGCATAATTCATAACTCATGCTCATATAACTCAAATAACTCATAACTCATCATGCTCATATAAAACATAACTCATCCTGCTCATATAACTCAAATAACTCATATAACTCATAACTCATCATGCTAATATAGCTCATATAACTCATAACTCATCCTGCTCATATAACACATAACTCATCCCGCTCATATAACTCATAACTCATCCCGCTCATATAACTCATAACTCATCTCAGCACATTCACGATAACAATTAGTGTAATTAATGGTGGATAAGTTTGTAAATGCCTCACAACCTTTAATAAGCAGTTATAAGAAGTAAATAAAAAGGCAAACAGTACTGATTCATCTGTACTGTTCAACACCAGATCGTGCTGGTTTCCACTTCCAGCAGATGTTCATTAATTATGACTAGCATTTAAGCACAGGATGTGTTATTAGTCAGAAATGATTGTGTTTATTAACATATGAAATACTCAATATTTCCATGTCAGAAAGGCAGTAGTGCTGTTTTTATTCATGTTATAACTCTTAATGAATTCTAATCTTATATAATTTAATTCATTATCATCTATAAAATTATACTTTTAATAAACCCTTTGGAAGGGGAGTCATGTTGTGACAGGCCTTTTGTGTTCAGTAAGAGCAGAGGCTAAAGGGAAAACGTCCACAGGAACTTCCTTCTGACTTCATTCATATACATATACAACATGACATCAACATACACTTTCATATTTTATGACAGCATGTAGACAGCAAACTAATAACTGTGATGTCTCCCCTCTGCTAGTCAAGTAATGTACAATCAAGTAACACATATGTACAGTTGCTAGAGACAAATACTCGCCTTTGAAGTTGTGGAGTAGATCTGGTCAGTACTTTTGGTGTTCGAGTACATTTGGTATCACACCCTTCCTGCACAAGTTGTAACAGCCTCAGAATGTGCTACATGAGACTCACACCACATCGTTTGCTTCTACGGTGTAGACACCAGCAGTTCTATGTCCTGAAGCCATCGTGAGTTCATGGATGGATCTTTAGAAGTCTTATTTCTGTACATTCGTGTTTTCCTGTGTTTTATCCAGGGTATTATAGGAAGCCCAGTTTAGTCCTTTCATATCCAGTACTTCTTATACCCCCCCCAGCCCTATTCAAGTGTCCGGGGATCGGCTTCTTCTCCGGGCCTCACTGGGGCAGGCTGCTGTACTTGCTCTGGAGGGCCGTGGAGTCTGCAGGAACCGTGCTTTCCATGGGAAAGGCCACTCCTCCAGAGGGCGTGGTCTTCACCGCCGCCGTGCGCACGCAGCAGCGGGACAGTGCGCGCACCTGCCGGAACACGGACTTCCGTAATATAATGAAGAGCCAGGGGTCCACCACGGGGTTGACGGCATTGAAGCGGAATGCCCGCAGGTTCTGTTCGTCGTTCCCCACTGGACTGATGGCATTGACGAAGCCAAAGATCTGAGAGGCGGGAGAGCATAAAGCAGAGACTCGGGTTAGGCTGAGTTAACCTCCAACCACTGTAGCATTTACACCCTGCGATCCTCCGCTGTGTTTGGGGGGTGGGGGTGGGGGTCAGTGGGTGGAAGTGGGTGTGGGGGGTGGGTGAGTGGTTGTGGGTTGGTGTGAGTGGGGGTGAGTGGGCGTGGGTGGGTGTCTGAAAGGTTCCTGTGGGATAAGCAACCAGACATAATACCAGTGGATAAGATCAAATCAGCAGTGGTGACAGGAGTGAGGAATGGACACGTCCACAGGACAGAAAATGAGCAGGATGACAGCGATTGAAAGAAGAAAGAGAGAGAGAATGTGGGAGGTTAACACCAAGGTCGTCCCAGAGGTCATAGAGGAACTTGACCCCTGGGGTGGAGGAGAGGCTCCAACAGATAACCATGACAACATCAGTCTCAGAGCAGAAGAGCACAATCCTAAGACCAGAAGAAATACCGCACCACATCATCATCCTCCACCCTCAACCTCCACCCCCCAGACTCTGGACGCAATGAGGGGAAAAGGTTACATATATGTTATACATATATATTACAGTTTTTTACAGACCGATTTTCTGAAAGTCTCCTTTTGTCAAAACTTAACACACAATGCTACACACAACACGCAAAACACCTCACACTTTTAGAAAAAGCAAACACTTCAACCAAATCTCTTTACAGTTTTTTGCAGCTGCTAAGTCCTTATAGCACACTTTTTGAAAACACTAACCCATGCAGCCTATTGACCTGCTGCGTTAAGCACATTTTCTGCCTTAGACTCATTTAGAAATTCTTAAACACACTTTTTGCTAAATGTTAAACACAGTTCTTTACCTAAGACACGATATTCAAAACTGAAAGCCATGTGTTTCTTTTGGAAAACACTGCTATGCAACTGCTACACCCACCTACACTTCTATTAACACTTCTAGCTAATTTATACATATCTTTAGACATCAAAGTCTAATCCCTACAAAGAGGCCACAAGTTGCAAATCTTGGTTTGCACATAAATGGAGTCCAACACTAAAGATGACGATGAAGAGGATGAGAATGAGGAAGAGGATGAGCAACCATAACGGATGAGATCAGAGCCACTCTGCTTGACCGTGTGGTCAAGCATGCTTTGGGTTTTCTGGAGGTAAAGGGTCCAGCCGTATCTGTGCTGCTACACTGTAGCATCATCCAGACATTTCAAAATGAGAATAGATAGGTAGACCTGTCCTACATCATGTTTTTGCACTACTAGAAAAAAAAACAGCTATCCACCTCAGAACAGAAAGAGACCATCAATAAGATCCATAATTCAATAAGATTTGTAAAAATTAGCTAGAAGTGTTGTAACCTGTGAGGACTAGGTTTGGATTTTGGTAGGTGAGTGTAGCAGTTGCGTGGCAGTGTGTTCCAAAAGAAACACATGGTTTTCAGTTTTGAATATTGTGTCTTATGTAAAGAATTGTGTTCAGTGTTTTGCAAAAAGTGTGTTTTAGAATTTCTAAATGAGTGTAAGGCAGATAATGTACTTAAGGTTTAGCGCACCAGGTCAATAGAGAGGCTACCTCAATATAGAGGCTACCTCAATAGAGAAGCTTCATCAATAGAGAAACTACCTCAATAGAGAGGCTACCTCAATAGAGAAGCTACCTCAATAGAGAGGCTACCCCAATAGAGAGGCTACCTCAATAGAGAGGCTGCCTCAATAGAGAAGCTACCTCAATAGAGAGACTACCTCAATAGACAGGTGGTTTCCAAAATTGTGCTATCATTATGACTTTTTGGGTCTTAGCAGCTGCAAAAAACTGTATTATATGATATTGAATAAAAGACAAGGCAGCACAATACATTACTTGACTTGATTGACCAGTTCCACCATAGAAACAAGTAATACTATGAGATGGCTATTAACAAAGAAAACAAATCAGAAAGACTGCTTATTGTCATTAAAGCGAGGCAGAGAAAGAGCTGTTCAAAACAAGAAGCACTGGAAATACAGGTTCCTGAATGCAAGTTCCCTGTTACTAATTTAAAACAAGAACACTCAACAAAAACATCTGTCCTCATTAATATTTGTGTCTGTTTCAACTGGTCATTTCCTGCAATACATGTTGAACTGATCAGTACAGTAACCATGGCTGTGTCCTGGATAAATCTTTAATTTGATGGCATGGAAGTGTTTCTGCAGCTGGGCAAACACACACAGACTGGAGCAGGGAACAGCCTGAACAAACACACACACTCACACACATGCACACACATGTACACAGAGGCTCGGCAGGGAATGGCCTGCACAGACGCACACATACACACACATAAACTGGAGCAGGGAAATGGCCTACAGACACACACACACACACACACACACAGGAGCGGAACAGCCTGGACAGATGTGGCATCTCCTTTTTCACAATATTACCAAACTGAAAGGTTCAGATTACTGATGTCATCACAGGACAGTGAGAGCCTCAAGAATCATGGGCATGCACTGCCGAACACTCTGTGTCTGATACATGGAGATGTCTCCCTGTGGAGACATCTCAGTCACTGGAGAGATGTCTCTCTGAGGAGATGTCTCTCTGAGGATATGTCTCAGTCACTGGAGAGACGTCTCAATCACTGGTGAGATGTCTCACTCACTGAGGAGATGCCTCAGTCACTGAGGAGATGTCTTCCTGTGGAGATGTCTCAGTCACTGGGGAGATGTCTCCCTGTGGAGATGTCTCAGTCACTGGGGAGATGTCTCCCTGTGGAGATGTCTCAGTCACTGGGGAGATGTCTCAGTCACTGGGGAGATGTCTCCCTGTGGAGATATCTCAGTCACTGAGGAGATGCCTCAGGCACTGAGGAGATGTCTTCCTGTGGAGATGTCTCAGTCACTGGGGAGATGTCTCCCTGTGGAGATGTCTCAGTCACTGGGGAGATGTCTTAGTCACTGAGGAGATGTATCCCTGTGGAGATGTCTCAGTCATTGGGGAGATGTCTCCGTCACTGAGGAGATGTCTCCCTGTGGAGATGTCTCAGTCACTGGGGAGATGTCTCCCTGTGGAGATGTCTCAGTCACTGGGGAGATGTCTCAGTCACTGGGGAGATGTCTCCCTGTGGAGATGTCTCAGTCACTGGGGAGATGTCTCCCTGTGGAGATGTCTCAGTCACTGGGGAGATGTCTCAGTCACTGGGGAGATGTCTCCCTGTGGAGATGTCTCAGTCACTGGAGATGTCTCCCTGTGGAGATGTCTCAGTCACTGGGGAGATGTCTCCCTGTGGAGATGTCTCAGTCACTGGGGAGATGTCTCAGTCACTGTGGAGATGTCTCAGTCACTGGGGAGATGTGTCCCTGTGGAGATGTCTCAGTCACTGGGGAGATGTCTCAGTCACTGGGGAGATGTCTCAGTCACTGGGGAGATGTCTCCCTGTGGAGATGTCTCAGTCACTGGGGAGATGTCTCTCTGTGGAGATGTCTCAGTCACTGGGGAGATGTCTCCCTGTGGAGATGTCTCAGTCACTGGGGAGATGTCTCAGTCACTGGGGAGATGTCTCCCTGTGGAGATGTCTCAGTCACTGGGGAGATGTCTCTCTGTGGAGATGTCTCAGTCACTGGGGAGATGTCTCCCTGTGGAGATGTCTCAGTCACTGGGGAGATGTCTCAGTCACTGGGGAGATGTCTCAGTCACTGAGCAGATGTCTTGCTGTCTGCCACAGCCAATGAATGCCCAATTCTCCAGGAATGTGTGTGTGCTCACTACCCCTAGGGTGCAATGCTAACTGTTGTGTGTGTTCACTCCGGATCGGGTTAATGCACGGAGGAATTTCCATAAGGAGATCAATAAAAAGTACTTCTGGACTGGAATGGCTGTGGATATTTGCAGCAATGCTTATGGAGAAAGATACACGTGATTTAGACAGGTGTCTAAGTCTAAAACAGTCTCTAAAGTCCTTTCAGCTCCCATGCAGATGACATTGTTTAGGGTTTGGCTCTTACATGACTTTCAAGGTGTTATGTCCTGACATGTTGTCAGTGACTGGAGTTCCCACACATGTTCAACAGACATGACATATTATTGTCACTTGTGTAAATTTCTGCTAAACCCACACACATATCACATTACTACCAATCCACACATACAACACATTACTACTAATCCCATGCACATAACACATTACTGTTAATCCCATGCACATAACAAATGATTGCTAATCCCATTTACATTACTTCTAATCCCACTCATATAACACATTACTGCTAATCCCATGCACATTACTGCTAATTTCATGCACATATCACATTACTGCTAATTCCATACACATTAAACATTACTGCTGATCTCATACACACAACATTGCTCCACAATGCCTTGCTTGACATTGGTATTCCAAAAAAATGGGCAAGGCATTATGTTTCAGTCACCAGAGAAGAACACGTTTCCTCGGGCAGCTGTGGGACTTCACAACATGATACCACAGAATGCAGGCGGGCTAATCAATATGTGTCACTGCACCATGTATGAAGAGCCATTAAGTGATGTTAATAACTGCTGCTGCCCGGTCAGGTAGTGCCAGGGCAAACCACATCTGCTCCACATCACACAAAGCAGGGATCATTCCTGTCCAACGTCGTCAAAACAACTGCAGCAAACACACCCCACCACATTCCCCTGCCCACCTCACAGGCCTCATATGGCCCTCGGGCAGGGACTCCGTGTCCCCGCAGGGCCCCAACAAATCAGCAGTGACACGGCGGCCACTGAACAAGCACTTATCGAAGAGCTGATTTTGGGCTTCATGGTGAGGGGGTGGGGGTTTGTACAGGTCTGAGAGGCTGAGAAGAATCCAGAAGTGAGCTGAAAGGCTGAGGTTTAGAAAGCCACACGAGTGCAAACACAGAGATGTGACAAGGTCAAAGGTAACTCAGTTAAAAACCGCACTGTGGAATGGTAAAGTCGGGATACACAGAGCAGACAAACACAGGCCTTGAGACGACTTCCCCAAATCACATGGTCTAGACAAAGGACACTTTAATAGTAATGCAGATGAGAAAACTGAAGGTCATACAAGAGTTGTATAAAATCTTCTCTGAGTACAGAATTGGGGATAAACATAGCCTGTTGAAAATGTAAAATATAGACTGGCATTCCCTGTGGCTCCTTGGGTCGTGCTCTTCTGGACTGAGACTGATCATGTCATTCCTGGGATCTACTGAAGCCAGTCGGTCCCTAGTGCCTGATCACCTCTGGGATGACCTTGGTGCTAGCCTTCCACATTCTCTCTGGTTCCTCTTTTAGCTGTGGTATTCTTCCAACTTATATATTTTTTCCCCTGGATATTTGCAACTTTGGGCACTGCTGCATCTACCCTTGCTCTCCCTACAATGGAAATGAAGCTAAAGGATGTCCTTGATTCACTCCGCAATCCACCACAGATTAAATGAAGGCATAACTGCCTATGTAAACCACATCATATTCAACGGTAACAGCCTCAATTTGGAAAGTGATCATTAATATTTGGAATTCCACCAATAGTGCCTGAACAGTGATCACATCAAACATACGTTACACACGATACCGTCACATACGCGTACAACTTCATTTACTGTCATCCAAATAGCTAACTAACAGACTGACCAGCTACATTCTACACAGGAACTAGCAGGTGGCAAACAAGTGTGTATTTGGGGGGGTGTCAAACCAGTCTCTTCCTCTTCTCAGCATTGTGCAAGCTGCAGAGATGTGGTATTTGTGTAATCTACTGGCTAAAGCTTGGAAATCTTATTATTCCACCCAACAAGATCCAGAAAGCAGCATGTTTTGAAGCTGATGGTAAAAAATTACTCTGTCACTGTCATAATCTTCAGGTTTAAGAAAATGGGTGACGATTCATTTCTCATGAAATATGTGTGTGTGTGTGTGTGTGTATGTGCGTGCGTGTCTTAAGGTCATTCAAATCACGCCATTGCTTTCCCAGCTCTCCGTTTTTCTGACCTGCATGACTTTAAGCTCTAAATACAGCAAAGCAGCACAGTGATTGGAAGAAAGAATGAAAGACATTTTCAAACAACAGAATATAAAGTTACATGGACAGACCTAATAGCATCCATGATCAATATCCTGGCCCGAGAAACATCAGGGGGCTTTGGCCACCGAGAAGACAATGTTGTTGTGCTGGCTTATTTCCAAAGAGCAGGAAATAAAGCTCTTGATCAATATCACGTTAGCTGTTGGGCTCATGCAATATTCAGTTGTTCAGTCTGGTCTGGAGTGAGAGTCCTCTCTAATGTGTCCTGCCTATGGATGTGCAGGTATATACACCACGCCAGTTTAATGCCACTGCATTATTCACAGGTCCGATGGGATTCTACGGATCTGACTACTACATCATATGATTTCTAAATGAAAATAAGGTAGGCGTTGTAGGAATGAGGCCGTGACGTCACTCGCTATAAACCGACAAGGCTGAGATTGGATCAGCCTTGGTGTTGGCTCAAATCTTACGGTCAGCACTGACACAAATAACCATGGACAAATGGGCCATGTCTGTGAAGTAATAACGTTAGTTCACAAACCCGCTGGCTGGGTCTGGTTAGCAGGGTTCACACAAGGTGAAAATGTGTGCGTGGCCATCTAGACCGGCTATAGACCTGCTATAGACTTGCCATAGACCTGTCATAGACCTGCCATGGACCTGCCATGGACCTGCCATGGACCTGCCATTCTTCCCCTGAGCTCTTTCCTCTATGTACACTATCCCATCATCGAGATGACACAATTAAAGCCTTTTTAAATGTAATACTGTGTACAATGCAATGCAATATAGTACAATTATACAAGGTATGCTGTGTAGTGTAAGGTATGGAAAAGGTCTTATTGAATTTAGAAGGTATGGGTGCATACTTGTGGGAGATCCTTAATGATCTGAGAACATCTGGCACTGCCTTTGGCCTCCTGAAATGGGATTAAACGGTTCTGTGAGGATCTTTCTTCTACAAACAAACATTATTATAGCAAATTATTTGCACTCCTGCAGATCAAATTGAAGAGTCACTGCATGCAGCCAGATGCACAGCTGGGTTTCATTCTCATCAGTGACCTCAGGCATTACAACACCCGCTGGGCTTCTAGCAGTCACCTCATTCATTACTCTCCCGTCATTCCTCTGTAGTCCCTGACAGCCCTCTGAATTCCTCTCTCTGATTCTCAGGGGTCCTGAATCAGTGCCTGTATCTGGAAGTGTTTCACTGTGGAGCTCTTACAGTGTTGTGGGATTCACCACGAATGCAGCCAAACAGATGACTGCCACTGCTAAGACGTCTGGGCCACACGTCTGGGAGAAAAGGAAAAAAGGTGACATATGGAAGGACTGAGAGTGTGGTGTGAGCCGAGAAATGCCCCACCTCTTCCTGGTGTGAGCCGAGAAATGCCCCACCTCTTTCTGGTGTGAGCCGAGATATACCCCGCCTCTTCCTGGTGTGAGCCGAGAAATGCCCCACCTCTTCCTGGTGTGAGCCGAGATATACCCCGCCTCTTCCTGGTGTGAGCCGAGATATACCCCGCCTCTTCCTGGTGTGAGCCGAGATATACCCCGCCTCTTCCTGGTGTGAACTGAGACATACCCTGCCTCTTCCTGGTGTGAGCCGAGATATACCCCGCCTCTTCCTGGTGTGAACTGAGACATACCCTGCCTCTTCCTGGTGTGAGCCGAGATATACCCCGCCTCTTCCAGTTGTGAGCCGAGATATACCTCGCCTCTTCCTGATGTGAGCCGAGATATACCTCGCCTATTCCTGCTGTGAGCCATACATACACCACCTCTTCCTGCTGTGAGCCGAGATATACCCCGCCTCAAATAAATTTGACATCATAATAGAATCAAGCGGGATGGGATCTTGACATGTTTTTGGAAACACAGTAGAACTGCAGGAGTTTCACCCACTCATGAAATTGGCCAAATAGTTTGATATGCAGGAACCCCCAACTGATTATCAAGATTAATGGTTGTAATTAATGGCTTCTTACTTAGTTAAGGGTTTCACTCCTATGTTTGTACTGGCAGGAATAAAGTAATAAATGAAGGGGGGAGCGACTCAGCATTGTGGTATAAAATAACAGATTAATTGCTAAGTAAACATGCAAGAGCTACTGCTGTTACAAGTGGAGAAACAACTTTGATGGATGTCTGCGTAGAGGAAACAAACTCCCGTTGTGTGAGGGTTTCAGAACATGCCCACAGGTCTGCAGATCTCAGAACGTAAAAACTCTGTTCACACTCCATTACATTTCCACCATTATACTCCAAATACACCAAAACACAAACGAGGACCCAGAGGCTTCAATTAAGATATATCTACTTCATGTTCCACATTACAAAAAAAGGATTTCTTTTCCAAATACTTTACACGTTAAACGTGAGTAAAGTTTGATTAGAGTGCTGGAGCTGGAGCCTCTACATGTGCTCACGTTCTTATCAGAGCCTCATCAAGATGGACTACTTAAACGTGACTGAGGATGAAGAGACCTGCAGACGGATGCATGGCAGGCCGCATTAACGGATTAGCAGATTACCATCAGAGACGCCCACGCAGACTCTCACAGCCAGACAGACGCTGGCAGCCAGAACTGCGGTGGTTCCCTGATATACTCCTGTCAGCACTTCATGAGTCTGCTCCAAATAAAACCAAGACAGTTGACAACTAGACAACTAGAGCAATGGACGGAAATGTTGTTTGTTGTGTGTTGGAGATGGTGACATCTCCTTGGTAGGTGTCTCATGGTATCTGCTACTCAAGCCAAGTAACATTTGTGTGTGAGCATACTTTATCAGTAGAGCTTGACGGTGTTGTTACCTGTATTATTATGTTAACTCGGTATGTTATCTGTATATGCTATCTGTGTAGACGTTTGTGTGCGGTTTTGCAGTGTGTATGTGAATTATAATAGTACTTTACCTCACCATGAGGTTTCACAAGTAAGTACATCAGTTTCTACTGTTTGTGCAGTACATTGGGCATTATATTTGAGGGGTACAGATGAGTCTCTCCAACACGAGGCCCAAAAAATGGACTTAAGCATAAAGTAACAACCGCAAACAAAACATCTATCAACATAAAGTGATCAAATAAAACTACATGCTTACTGATTCAAGTTTCTATCTCCACACACACACACACACACACACACACACACACACACACACACACACACTCAAGATTGATTACATGATGAGGCAACAGGAATGAATCGTGATTAGTTTATAGTGTCATCAATGTGCTTCAGTATTCAGTAGAATGTCCACATACATGTGGTCAGTAATTTCTACATCGTTCTAGATACCAAACTATCACACTGCTGCCAACTTTTAAACTCTTTTCTCACATCTGACACTGCTTACAATTTCCTTTAATCTAGCCGTCAAATGTTATTACATTACATTATATCTAATTATTCCAGATTGTTATAGTATACCTTTGTCACACTGTAAACTGAGAGCAAACTGTGGTCTCACAGGTGCTTCATACTGACAGGTAACTGACAGGAAACTGCCTCACAGTCAGAAAGTCAGAAAGTACCTAGTGCGCTTTGGGGCATTTGAATTGGTGCAGACTCATTTTACAAATTCACTTTTCATAACAACAAAAGGCATCGTTGGATGCCTTGATTTAATTTCCAGGGTTCCGGGAATAAAACCTGTCATGACGGAAATGTTCACTCGTTTCATTACTAAGCTGCAGATCTGGATGGGGAAGATGTTTGTGACCTAGAGGGAGGATCCACAAAGAGAAGATCAACTGAGCGCTCAACCACAAACCACAAACAGGGATTATTCCTGTCATGGTTTAGATATGCCAGCAGGTTCCTGGTGACCACAAAAATTACCACAGCTCATGTTCCAGACATGTGTATTAGACGCCCACTGTCCAGGTGATTACTCAGAGGCATCAATGGAGGACAATATCTAAAAAATTAATACAACCACACACAGCACCTTCTGGTAATGCAGATCTTCTATCTGAAATACAGAATGAAACTCCATAATGCACAAATCACTTCCAGAAGAAGCAGTAACCCCACATCTCTTTGAAAATGTAATTTGAGATGTTCATAAAGACCATAAATCTCAAGAAATGTCTGTACTATAATCTCAGATCATACCAGAATTAGCGTTGTCACTGCAGAATCACCAGCAGTACTATCTGCAGTTTTAAACAAGCACAAACCATAAGATTAAAAAATGGAAACCGTAATTTTTTTCTTGCAGTTAATATTTCTAGGGCGATTATAATCCTGTATCACTAGTTAATTTTTCTAGTTAGATTATAATCCTAGAGGCCTGTAACAGGTCTCTTCCTCCTACTGCACTTCTCGCCCATAACACACTCTCATCCGCACCACCACAGTTCCCAGTTCCCAGTTCCCAGTCTTATTCCTCTGTGTCCCTGCACCTTGGGTTCCAGCTGACTGTGCTGGCTGCTGTGTTCTTCTGGCTGGTCTAGTCCACTGCACTCATAGTCTGTGTGTGCTGCTTTAATACATGCATCCTGCACCCTGTGTGTGTTTTCATGACCTTGTGTGTTTGACCGCTGCACTGTGGAGCCAGAAGGGGAACCTTCACAGAAAGCTGATACACCTTGTGGTAAATGTCCTTATTGTGTGAGCTGTGCAAGTGAGAAGCAGGACATTAAAATACCTCTGGGTAGATTCTCAAACCTTTAGAACTCAGCATGGAGTGGAGTGACCTGTGGAGTAATATCAGTACTTCTTTAGGCATTCTGCAGAGGACCGGCCACAGCAAAGTACAGCACAGGACTACAGCACAGGACTACAGCAAAGAACTAGCCACAGCATAGGACTACAGCACAGGACTACAGCAAAGAACTAGCCACAGCATAGGACTACAGCACAGGACCAGCCACAGCACAGGACTACAGCACAGGACCAGCCACAGCATAGGACTACAGCACAGCACAGGACCAACCACAGCACAACTACAGCACAGAACTAGCCACAGCACAGAACTAGCCACAGCATAGGACCAGCCACAGCACAGGACCAGCCACAGCACAGGATTACAGCACAGGACTAGCCACAGCACAAGACCAGCCATACCTCCATAGTTGCTATGCTTTTCAACTTCTCCTAAAGTCCCCCTTTTGTGTGGCTGTGGGTGGATGTGGAAACAACCTCCCTGAGTGTTGGGTAACCGTGTGAGTGAGTACCCTGAGGATGCGTCTGCTTCCTGGCGCTCAGAAAAACTCCAAAGCCACTTGTGCAATTGGGAGAAACCCAAAACACAGACAGCCACACTCACTCTCACTTCACTGCATCATTGACAGGTCTCATTATCTCATCCAGGTCTCACGCTCACTGAGTCTCGGAGAATTCCAGGACATTCTCTGTCTGTGTCCCCCTCTACCCCTTCTAACTCCCTTCTTTTTTCTGACTCCTTTATCTCCAAAACATGAATAATTTTCAGACTAAAATCTGAAGATATTTCTGGACCTTGGCAATGTGGGCAATGATTATGTTGAAGTCAACAAATGTGGGACAGCCTCTATGAAGCGAACTCACAACAACATAAATATTTCAAGACATATCACCTATTTAGGAATAAGTCATTATCATTTATTTATTTATTCAGTATAAATAGTTGGAGGCTCATAAATCCTGAGCCAAAATACCAAATACATAGAAAGAATTAATATTAATAAATTAATTAATAAATATTTTTCATTATTTATTCAACATAACTAATTTCTGTCTCAAATATCTAGGAAGTATGTCCACTGCACTGTCCGACGTATGTGAACTCTTTTAGTGAGTAGCTGGTGGCACCTCCTTTTGCAGCCATTACTTCAACCAAACATCACAGAACTCCATTGGTTGAGAGAGGTTGGGGGAACATCTGACACGTACCGCCCACTTCAGATCACAGCATTTCTGTGAGATTGAGGTCTGGACTTTGACTGGGCCAACCCAGAGTCAAATCCTTTTCTTTTAAGCCATTCCTTTTTTGCTTTTTTCCAGTTTAGCTGGAATGATTTGGGTTGTTGTCTTGTTGCGTGACCCATTTCCGTCCCAGCTGGCAGACGATTCTGGTCAAGAATTTGCTGATAGGCCTGGGAATTTATGGTTCCCTGGATAATATGGAGTCCAGAGGCAGAGAAACTGGCCCAGACCTTCACATCTCCACCACCATGCTTCACTGTTGGGAGGAGGTTCTTCTCTTTATATGGAGTGTTGACCTTTCACCAACCATGGTGCCTGTGGTGGCCAACTAATTAAAGTTTGGACTCTTCAGTCCAGAGAATGGACTTCCAAAAAGCCTCTGGTTTGTCCAAGTGCTCTCTGGCAAAGTTTAACCAGGCAACTTTGTTCTTTCTTGAGAGCAGAGGCTTCCTTCTAGCAACTCTCATGAATGCCACGTCTATTGAATTTTCACCTGCATGTACATTTATCCAAGATGCTTCCAGAGAGGTCTGCAACTCTCTGGAGGTGATGTGTGAGTTGACCTTTACTTGAATTCTTCTTGGTGTCTTGCTTCTTGGTGTAGGTTTTAATGTCCGTCTACTTCTGGGCAGAGCTGCTGTGATGTTCCCTCCATTTGTAAATGATTTTTCTTACAGTCAGCTTTCTCCAGACTGATGGGCTGTTATCACCTTCTTCCTCATGTCCTCACATGTCTCTTTTCCTCCCTGCATTGTTGATCTGTGTGTTTTATGTCTTGACACAACGGTGGTTTCCTGTCCCTTTTAATCAGTGTACCTCAAATCTTTTCTCAAGGATATTTCATTTGATTGATCTGCTTAATTGATTACTTGAGCACACACGTGTTTCACCTGCGTCTTTTATCTAATTGACTTTACCAGTGCAGCTGTAGTTCATTTATTTTTGCACATGCTCCGATAGATAGATAGATAGATAGATAGATAGATAGATAGATAGATAGATAGATAGATAGATAGATAGATAGATAGATAGATAGATGATTAACAATCAGGGCATTTCACCATGACAGCGCTCTCTGTGTCTCTGTGTAGTCTTTAAAAAGTAAGTCATAAATCATTTCACGTGAGAGAGTTAGGGAAACTTCACATATCTGCGTAAGCAAATAGCTCCACCACTGACCTAAATACATTTGTGACATGCTAGAAGAATACACAATAGGCGTCTTAGATCAATAAGGACCAGTGAAATAGTGCTTAGCATTAGGACAAGAAGTGCTTAGAATCATTCTTGTTTATATAAAGTACTTTGAATGACCTTTGTGTTTGAAATGCCCAATAAAATCAATAAGCCCCACCTTGGCTAACAAAATCAATCTTAGATAAACTGGACTCAGCCAATGGAGCCATGGACCTTATTGGAAGCCTGTCTTATAATCAGGCACAGCCACTAATGTCTTTAATTAACCAATTAGATTACTTCAGTAGTACTGGTAACTGCTTTAGTCGTTTCATACATGTCGTCCTAAAGCACATCAACCCCAGTGCTCATCAGAGTCATAAATTGGCAAATCATTAGTGAGACCAATCTATGGAGAAAAGCTCGATCTCTGAGTCATGAAAGTTCTCCTAGTCAAGGAAGAGATGAGACACACTGGAGAGACAGGGAAAAAGTGGCGAGACACATTAGAGAAACAGGGAGAAAGTGGTGAGACACATTGGAGAGACAGGGAGACTCTGGGCCTTGGTGTGTGCTGACCCGTCCAGACAGCACTCACCACAGACATTATAATCAATCAACTAATAAAGCACAACTTCAGAAATACTTGTCACCAGTAGACACTTTAGGCGTTTATTCTAAACCTGCAAATCAACACACAAAAGAGGAAGAACACCAGCCATTATTATTGGTTAATAATAGCTCGCTGGTATCAGCACCACCCTGTCATTGTGAGTTTCACATGCTGGATTTAGTGCAGTTATAACCATGCAGCTGAGGGGACCAGTCGGTTTGGTTGCATGCTATATCCATAACACACAAGGTAAATGATGACTGTACATTTCAGGTACGTTAATTAGTCATTCATCAAAGACTGGTGTCATGACAATGGTATTTATCGGAATACATTTTTTTACAGTAACTATTTTAACTGGAAACAGTATAAAAGTAAAACACATTTCTTTGAAATGGAATTACAGTTTTATTCCAGTGACACGGGGTCAAAACTCAGCCAAAAAAATAAAAATACAAAGCAAAACCAAACAACAACTATGATGTCCCGAGGGAGGGTCACGGCTTTGGGTCATTTATCGTGGGTTAGGATTTCTACAGAAATAGACCGGCTGAAATAATTAAAAACACTCCTGTCCCAGGGTGTGTGGAGGTTGTGAGTGTGAATGCCATGTGAAGGTGGATATGTTTGCTTCTTTGTACCCATTGTAATATCACAGATTGTCCACTGACTCAGTCACACTGGCACTGCTCTAAATGAAGTGAAATTCCACTTGTTTACATCAGCACATGCTCCACCACGTCACCTTAGTCTATAGAATGAGTATTTCAAGGATGAACAAAATGTCTGCATATTATTCCATTGTTCAAAGGGATTGTTGTCATTCCAGTGAAATAAATAGCAAGCATGACAGAACACAATCATTTACACACACACACACACACACACACACACACACACACACACACACACACACACACACACACACACACACACACACACACCATCATATGCCCCCTCACACATACATTCACTCACTCAGTCACCAGGCCCATTACTGTCATATATCTGATGATTGGTGACCTTCAGCAAGATGAGGAGCTCGATGAGACTGCCCTGTGCACATCCGGAAAGCTAATCCAATCCAGCCGTCATCACTTCTCCGGACAGCATATTAAATTTTGGCATGCTCTCCCCTTAGTCTCACACATTCAAGTCATGAACGAGAGGGGCCATGTTGCAGAACATGGATAATAGCGTGTTTTCAAAAGACTTCGACCCTGGGGAAACCACCTTGGACAGATTTCCTATGTGCTTGTGAGGCAAATAGCTTTTAGATGTTTGTGCGTTGGTTTTCCATTTGTGAGACCTGACACCAGCACCATTATTCATTTTATCTTAGTGTGCAGGATTCAGCATTAAGGATTCAGCATTAAGGATTCAGCTTGAAGGATTCAGCTTGAAGGACTTGCCGTTTGACACTAGACTGTAAAGTATTTTCTCTGGGAAAAAATGCTAAAGTGGGCAGTGTGGTAGTTAATCAGAGTGAAAACCTGAAAAGTCCCAATTTAGCCGTTCTGAGCTAAAGCAGAACCCAGCCGTGTGGTGCAGAGAGAGAGACGAGCTCGGTCAGTCTCACGTCCGTCAGGCCGCTGAGGGGGCGTGGTCACTGTGGTCTTGGTCTCCTTACACATAATATAATACTGTTGAGTTATGTACACCGTGTGCAGCTGTGTGGAACCACCTCGCCCGTGCAGGTGTACCAAAGCAAAACATTATTTCTATCACATCTAGTACATTTGCCAAAAGTTAATTATTTAGTTATAAATAGTTTTATTTTATATATTCATTTTATTTTATTTTTATTTTTATAGTTAATAGTTTTATGTTATTCAGTGAACCTTTTTTAAATTTTAGTTCATTTTGTTAAGGATAGACAAAATACTATGAAATATGTTTTAAAGAACTCTATACACCCTCAGTGATGTAGGGGTCTGAGTGAGGGGTCTGAGTGAAGTTAGTGAGGGGTCAGAGTGAGGGGTCTGAGTGAAGTTAGTGAGGGGTCAGAGTGAAGTTAGTGAGGGGTCAGAGTGAAAGGTCAGAGTGAGGGGTCAGAGTGAGGGGTCAGAGTGAAGGGTCTAAGTGAAGTTAGTGAGGGGTCAGAGTGAGGGGTCAGAGTGAAGTTAGTGAGGGGTCAGAGTGAGGGGTCTGTGTGAGGGGTCAGAGTGAGGGGTCTGAGTGAGCGGTCTGAGTGAGGGGTCAGAGTGAGGGGTCAGAGTGTGTCTAGGTCTGTGGTTCACAACTTTCCCGCTATAAACTTTGGGCACCCTCAGAGATGTGGAGCTCTAAGTGTATGTGTGCCTAGGACGATAGTTTACGACTTTCCTACTGTAACTGACCTCCATCGGGAAGCATTCGAACACTCTCTCGGGAACACATCATTTATTCATTTTGATTTAAGTTGATTTAAACTCGGAACAGTAAATATTTCGATCTGTACAGATATTATGCTATTAAGGCTTGACAATCATGCAGAACAATGACTAAAAACTCATTTTGAGGAAAGTGTGCAGCTCGGTCACTTAGATCAACATCTATCACCAGGCTGACACTCTGTAAACTTTACGTTCTTTCAGGCTCGTATTAGAAAGGCTTTCTGTAAATCATTATGAGCTGAAATGACCAAGGCTAGCTGGTCTTCTTTTACAAAAGGAGACGGAATTAAATGGAGTCAGTTTAGCACACAGAACACAGTTCTAAGCAGTTGGACAGCAGTGATGGTTGGATCCTGTTCAGGCCTCTGTGGAATTTAGTACAACTGAACTGAGTGAGAGGTCTGCTCATTACACCTTTTAAGCATTACATTTACAACAATGACTTTACACCTTTACAGCACTTACATTTACGGCATTTGGCAGACGCCCTAATCCAGAGCCACTTACATTTTTATCTCATTTTTATACAAGTGAGCAATTGAGGGTTAAGGGCCTTGCTCAGGGGCACCTCAGTCATGGCCTCAGGTCTGGGAATCGAACCCACGACCCTCCGGTCACAAGACCAGTTCCCTAACCGGCAGGCCATGACTGCCCTGAATAACATAAAAGTATTAACTATAAAAATAAAAATAAAATAAAATGAATATATAAAATAAAACTATTTATAACTAAATAATTAACTTTTGGCAAATGTGCTAGATGTGATAGAAATAATGTTTTGCTTTGGTACACCTGCACGGGCGAGGTGGTTCCACACAGCTGCACACGGTGTACATAACTCAACAGTATTATATTATGTGTAAGGAGACCAAGACCACAGTGACCACGCCCCCTCAGCGGCCTGACGGACGTGAGACTGACCGAGCTCGTCTCTCTCTCTGCACCACACGGCTGGGTTCTGCTTTAGCTCAGAACGGCTAAATTGGGACTTTTCAGGTTTTCACTCTGATTAACTACCACACAGCACCTTTACAGCCTGTCCTGCAGACTTACCGCGACACATCAGACATAAAGAAAAACACCAAAACCCGAAGCCACGGGGGCTGTTAAGAGGTTGATCTGAACCCGAGTCGCGCTTCCCTTCCAGGGATGACAGAATATTGCAGAGACACAGTGGCCTAGGATAATGTGTGTGGTGTGTTTGCTGAGCAAACACTAACTGTTGGGGCAGGGAAGTAGTAAATTAAGTTCAGATGACAAACGTTCACGGCTGAAGTAAAACACCTGGAGATGGGTGATCTCCACACAGGCAGAGCATGCTGGGAAAGGTCACCTGCTGGGTCTGTTGGGTCTTCTGCTGGGTCTTCCCTTGTTGAAGGGAAGCAGGGCAGTGAAAGCTGTACAGAGCAGCTCTGCCCTCTGCCCTCTGGACAGGCTACCACCATGGTGCCCTCCACCACTGGAGCTATGCTAACACCTTCAGCTGATGTGTCTCATCATTAAACCACTCCTTCTGTCCAACTACCAAATAAATATGTATTTCAACACCCAACAGTGACTTCCCAAGAATTAAATGATAAAGACTTTTCAGTGACACAGAGGAAAGCTAAAGCAGATGCAGATAGCTGACACCCACCAGCATATTTCACTCTCCTTCACACATGCTTTTGAGGAACTGATACAAGAGAATTACATTGAACATGCAAGTCAGAGGAAAAGGGAGCTTCTGTGGTAAGTTTTTCACAACACTGATCTCGGGCTGTTTTGGACGGTTACATAACAACAACGTGGCTCTCTGCTTCGGAAACACTTCACTGCATATACGCAGCGACATTAGCGCTGTTCAGTTCACTCGTTTTTACAAGGACCTCCCGTCAGACTGAGGTTTGAGTCAAACTGACACAGTAAAAGTTCACCTGACTCTGTTTCTGTCTGGATTTTGCAAAGAAGCTTGAGGTACTGCTTCTGGAATCTGAACAGTAATGCCATTACTGTACACCTAAAGACAGGCCAGGCTCAGTAATGCCATTACTGTACACCTAAAGACAGGCCAGGCTCAGTAATGCCATTACTGTACACCTAAAGACAGGCCAGGCTCAGTAATGCCATTACTGTACACCTAAAGACAGGCCAGGCTCAGTAATGCCATTACTGTACACCTAAAGACAGGCCAGGCTCAGTAATGCCATTACTGTACACCTAAAGACAGGTCAGGCTCAGTAATGTCATTACTGTACACCTAAAGACAGGCCAGGCTCAGTAATGCCATTACTGTACACCTAGAGACAGGCCAGGCTCAGTAATGCCATTACTGTACACCTAAAGACAGGCCAGGCTCAGTAATGCCATTACTGTACACCTAAAGACAGGCCAGGCTCAGTAATGCCATTACTGTACACCTAAAGACAGGTCAGGCTCAGTAATGTCATTAGTGTACACCTAAAGACAGGCCAGGCTCAGTAATGCCATTACTGTACACCTAAAGACAGGTCAGGCTCAGTAATGCCATTACTGTACACCTAAAGACAGGTCAGGCTCAGTAATGCCATTACTGTACACCTAAAGACAGGCCAGGCTCAGTAATGTCATTACTGTACACCTAAAGACAGGCCAGGCTCAGTAATGTCATTACTGTACACCCAAAGACAGGTCAAGCTCAGTAATGTCATTACTGTACACCTAAAGACAGGTCAGGCTCAGTAATGTCATTACTGTACACCCAAAGACAGGTCAGGCTCAGTAATGTCATTACTGTACACCTAAAGACAGGTCAGGCTCAGTAATGTCATTACTGTACACCTAAAGACAGGTCAGGCTCAGTAATGTCATTACTGTACACCTAAAGACAGGTCAGGGTCAGTAATGTCATTACTGTACACCTAAAGACAGGTCAGGGTCAGTAATGTCATTACTGTACACCTAAAGACAGGCCAGGCTCAGTAATGCCATTACTGTACACCTAAAGACAGGTCAGGCTCATTAATGTCATCACGGCTTGCAGCTTATGACTATATTGGAAATGATTCGGTTTCACATGTGACCACAAATGGAGTAAATTAGGGATGCACCGAAATGAAAATTCTTAGCCGAAACCGAAAACCGAAAATGAGGAAACCAAGGCCAAAAGCCGAAAACCGAAACACCGAAATACATTATGCCAATTATTAGTAACATTGGATTTATGGCTAACCTCACTAAAATCAAGGCATTGCTATTCAAAGAATAAATCAACTACAAAATTTGATTTGAA
Organism: Brachyhypopomus gauderio; assembly: GCF_052324685.1. Lineage (NCBI taxonomy): Eukaryota > Metazoa > Chordata > Actinopteri > Gymnotiformes > Hypopomidae > Brachyhypopomus > Brachyhypopomus gauderio. The sequence continues at coordinate 4,834,166 of NC_135226.1, forward strand.
AATATTTATTTAGCACTGACATTACAGTAATGCATATTATAAAGTAAAATTAGTGGTGGGCCGTTAACGGCGATACCGCTGACAACGGCCGACCACTAATTAAATTAAACTCGCTTGCAGACCGTTTTTATCTGAGAGGATAAATATATGTATTTTATACGAGTTAAATTTAATTATAACTGACTGGCCTGAAAGATAAATATAAATTCTCTCATAAAAACGTGACGTGAGTTGCAACAACATTAAACAGCTCAGGTAAACACACTTCTGAGAAATGTCGTCTGCTTGGCAAAACATAACGGGGCTCAATGTGCTCTATTAGCCTACGAAATCCCTACGACAGAGAACGGCTGATCGTCTAAGGCCGAAAACCGAAAATGCTAATTTAAGCCATTTCGGCCGAAAATTTTCGGTGGCCGAATTTTTGGTGCATCCCTAGAGTAAATATAATGGTTTGTTCATTAGTGCACACACACACAAGCAGAGACACCTGCGTTCTAGTAAAACATGATTGTGATTTTCAAAATAACAACAAATTGTCCTGGCCATATGACTAACTACACAAGATATAACTGCAGATGATAAACTTCCATGTGGGTAGATACCTGATGTTAACACTGTGCATAAATGTTTATAAAGGCTTAGCTGTGTTTTTGTAGGTGAATTGATCAAATAGACTCCAGTGAAACCTTCAACTAGCCAGAGTTTGTGAAAGGGGTCTGTGAGAAAGCGGGACATGCCCAAAGCCAGTGCAGTCCTCCGCACGCACACGGCCCAGGCTGTGAGGGCAGGACTCCAGCCCCTGGGCTCTGGGAACATGCGAGAGTGTGGAAATCAGCATATGATAGCCAAGCATGCAATGTGAGTTTCCAAACCATAACATCTGCATATAAGCAACTAAGGAAATAACTAAGAGTAAATACATTTGGATTATGTACTCACTCGTGTTTTCATTATGCATGTCTAAAACCACTTTCACCTCAGCAAGCAACCTCTTATAAGATCAACACATCAATGTTGCCCTATGTAACATTTGGTTAAAGCTAACCTGAAGACATCCTTCCCTACCGCTTTGTCTGAACATTTCTGTGGCACACCCATGAACACACACACACACACACACACACACATACACACACACACTTACATTTACGGCATTTAGCAGACGCTCTTATCCAGAGCGACTTACAAAGTCACACACACACACACACACACACACACACACACACACACACACACACACACACTGCATGCTTTCCTTCAGAACCTTCTGCAATGTCCCATACACTGGAGTCAGCTCTAGGGTCGACCACGAGTATGTTAGTATCAGACACTGCAGCACGCTAACATGGGGCTGATCCCAGAGCAGATCCCAGAGCAGATCCCAGAGCGGATCCCAGAACAGATCCCAGAGCAGATCCCAGAGCAGATCCCAGAACAGATCCCAGAGCAGATCCCAGAGCAGATCCCAGAGAGGATCCCAGAACAGATCCCAGAGCAGATCCCAGAGCAGATCCCAGAGCAGATCCCAGAGCAGATCCCAGAACAGATCCCAGAGCAGATCCCAGAGCGGATCCCAGAACAGATCCCAGAACAGATCCCATGACTGTTCTCCACGTCCAGGTCCATTTCTCTCCCTTTTCCCTTCCAGAGCTGAACTCGCCCTTAAGAAACAAAGGCAGGGTGCATGCCTCGGGCATATCTTTAGAGCTGGGGTGTCCCAACTGGATAGACAGGTAGAGCTGAGAGGAAGAATGAGTGGGAGACGTAGGAGCTATGATTCAGAACCCAGGTCAGATCTACATCTGTGTGTATGTATATGTGGAGCTTTGAGAACATTTCGAGGATTATCTACAGTGTGATTGACAGTATCAAAAGTGCCAACGCACCTCTCTTAGCTTCAGCCTCCGTGCCACACACTCCTTTCAACCCCACCCACCCCAAGACATGCAGCTGTGGCCCTTAGCCTACGTGACAATGTGCTGTGTACACATGCAACATAACAGACAGGTGGAGAGGACGGACTACCTGCAGAGGGGCTTTCTGATTGGTTAATACTGCAGTAATGCAATTACATTGTTAGCTACTGCTACAGAGCAGTGAATGAGACTCACACACACACACACACACACACCACATCACATCACATACACACATAGATAAGAGCAGACAATGAGGAAAATTCATGCGGTAGATACATAAAGAGTGAAGAACCTGACTGAACATAATAAAAATAAAGTTGTCTTTCATCTGTAAAACAGCACACACACAAAGTAATGGATTCATCAAACTCTGGTTCACTGCATGCATTCTCACGGTTTACACTAGAATCATGCCTCTGTTTGAGTTATTCCAGCTTCATAGATTATAAGGAGCATAACCTATATCTTGTGGCATGTCTGAGCCATACCAAGGGACCACACTCATGTCTGATCTCACCACCGGCACTAAATATCACACCCACTGTCACACAAGGAAATGATGAACAAGGTTTAGTAAAACAGTCTCTGTAAGCAGTGCTATCACACTATGCACACAATACTTTCACTTGCCTTTAAAGAATTTCAGAATCCTCCCTTTGATTATTTCAAAACAACCGTTGTTCCTAGATCAGTATCTAAAACAAAAACACTACCTGAAAGATGCAGACAGCTAAGCAAAACTCTGACCTGATATCAGTGCTGCATTCTTTAACAAGGAGAGTTTGTAAATCCAGCCCTGGGGAAACTGGGCGGGTCCAATCCTGCCCTCAGGTTGTCAGACTCGTAACGAATATTTCAGTTAGTGGAATGGCTATAGCAGAACCTGAATCACATTCATATTCAAATAACATGCTTCATTGCGTAATAGTCCAGGAGGCTGTGACACACGCACACAGACATTGAAACAGACACAAAACAGTCTGACTGCACTAATCACAAATCACAAATCACAAATCATGTATGTACAACAGTGTGACAGCATGGAGAAGGAACACTGGTTCCTGTATGATCATTCACAGCCTGCCTAATGTGTCATTGATGGGAGCTTCTAACCACGAGTTGTTAACCCCCAAAAAAGAGTTTTCACCCAAAACTCGTGCAGTGTAGGTATCTTAAACACTCGAACACTGGCCTACTCAAAACCTTCCCTCAGCTCCTCTGTGTCCCGTGGTCCAGAGACGCTACTCAGACAGGTGGGCGAGCATACTCACGGTGAGAGGAAGGGAGAAGATGACGAAGATGACGGTCATGGAGGCCAACAGCACCAGGTGCTCCACCTCCTCCTCGCCCTGTCCGAACCAGGAGCTGAGTCTGCGCTTGCGTCCGGCCGACACCACGGACCCCCTCCGGGTCACCTGGCTGCGGTGCATCCGGCACAGGCTGACGATGACGGAACCGTTGCACAGAAACACGACCACGATGAGCAGCGCCATGAGCACCGAGTAGGCGAGCGAGAAGGACAGCGTGCGCCATTCCTCCTCCGCGTCCTCGCCCTCCGCCTCCATCTTGATGTAGCACCAGGTCCCGGGGCAGTACTGCTTGTGCCGGCCGAACCCGAGGAAGGGCAGCAGGCAGAAAGCGCAGGTGAAGAGGTAGATGAAGACCAACGCGGCTTTGGCGAAGCTCCGGCGCACGTGTTTGGAGTAAAAGTATGGGTGGCTGATGGCCAGGCAGCGCTCCACGGCCATTGCGCACAGGATCAACGTGGACGCCATGGCGAAGTAGGTCACCGCGAAGGCGAACAGGCTGCACAGGCGCATGTCGCCCGTCAGGCCCACCAGAGAGGTGCCGCGGGAGTAGCACACGAAGACGGGCGGGCTGAGCAGACACGTCCCCGCCAGGTCCGTCAGCGCCAGGCCCGTCACCAGGATACAGAAGGCGGACGACTTGGCGCGGCGCTCCCGCTGACGCAGGCCGAGGATCGCCAGCGCCACCAGGTTCCCCGCCACCCCGGCCAGGAACATGATGGCACTCACCACCAGGTTCAAGGAGTTCTGAGTTGCGGGAATGTGCGTGATGTTCTCACACGTGTTGTTGGAGAACATCGGTTCGGCGTGGTAATTACAAACGGCCAATCGGTCCAGCGGACTCCCTCTGAGTCAAGGGTGCAGGAACACTGCCAATCACAGAAAGCATAATTCATTAATAATTCCGTAATAATTCTGTAATCACACAATAAATTGAACCATTATTAGTCGAGGTTGTAGGCTAGAGTGTCCTGTCTGTAATTATTACCCCAGAAACTCTGTGCTTTTGCATTGCAATTAAGTTAAGTCTATGTAAATAGTAGCCCATGCAAACATCTTGCATTGTTTTTGCATTTATAATTTTCCTGTAATGCAGGCCAGCATAAGAACGGTTTAAATCACAGCGTTCACCTTTCACAATCTCACTTATCACTTTACTCGTTATCTGTATCGGTTGCTTGTTTACACAGACAGTAGAAAATAAGTTAAACCACGCACCTGTCGGCGGACTTTCCATTAATCTTCCCCCGACATAAATGATATACATCTGCAGAAATGTCGGTTATTACCTACGCATCCATTCCAGCCTGGAGTTGCAGATCAACTATAAGATCATGTTCACTTAAACTTAAACTTGTGCAGGCGCAGAAGTGCCGGGTGCGCGTGAGCATCGCGTGTCTCGAGCGCTCCGCCACGGCGCGTCTTCTAAGTCCCTTCCGTGAAAATGAGCCCCATGATCATTTCACACTCGTTATACACTCGTATATTCGCGCCTTTCGCTACGAAATAATCCTACGAAATCGGTTGTTATAGTCATAGGAAGCGGCGAGGCGCGCGACTCGAGCGGTACGACTCGGTGTGGCGTCGAGTCTCGCGCGGTTGAGTCGGGTAGGAAAGACGCGCGCGACGGGGAGGAGAGAAAGGCGCGCGCTTCAGGGCTGCTGCGATGGGTGGCTCTTCTACCATTTATGTACGAGCGCACGGACTCTTAACTGCAATTACTCTTTTAATTGACGTCGCTTCCAGTAAGTTAATGTTACTATAACGTTTCCCAGTGTAATCTGGTACAGTCTGTCACCGTGGCTGACACTGGACCGTGTGGAGAGCCCATGATGCGCTCTTAAAGTTCACCTTCAGGGTGTTTCTTACAGCACCTGGTCTAAGAAAGAAGGTGTTGATTTTATAATTTGTTTTAATTGTAATTAATTACTCATAGTTTTGGCATAGTAAATAATGCTGTTCTACTGTACTGGCAATAAATCAAAAGTTTGATGGGTGAAAAAAACAGAAACACAGATGTTCTTATGTGTGTATGTGTATATATCTACGGTGTGTGTCTGCGTGCTTCTGTGTGTCTGTGAGAGAGAAGAGAGAGTATCTTTGTAACATGCTAATTCACCTTCCAGAGCATGCTGTGAAGATTTCTAGTGATCCAGACCTCATGGGATTTCTAGACAGGAAATAGACCTTTTTCTTAATTGTAAGATGCTTTAATGGCCTGTTTTATCGGGTCGTTACAAGCTCTTTCAAGTGGTTCTTGTTGCAATAAAACTGGATATGTTGATTCATTCTCGCTTGTCTGATTGTTATGAAGTCACCTCGGTTGGTAAAGAGGGAAATGGTTTGGGAAGTGCTTTAATGTGGAAGACCACTGTGAGGGCTGTGACCCTCACCACCAGAGCGCTCCAGATGTACAGGGCGTGATGTTAATCAGCGCAACATTTCCTTTTTCATTACATTATAACTAATATCATGTCATTCCAACGGCGTTCCCGTCTCCCATGACGTCCACTAAGTCTGGCAGCTCGGGTTGGCAAATCTCTCTGCTCTGTGCTCAATATGCTCTCTCCCCCTTATTTAGTCATCAGGCTTGTGTTTCATTCCTACCCCCTCAGAGTGTAACAAGTACATCTGCTCTGGCTATCACGAGTGCAGACCTGACTCAGATCCAGGTGCCGCTGACGGGTTGTGCTGTCTCTGCATACGGGCTGGTGCTCAGGTTCACCACACCCCTGGTGTCTTTACCTTCTGGCTGTGTGATGTCCTCTGACCCAGGAGGTCTATTGCTTGTCAAGCGTTCTAATTCGAATATAGTTAAATATCACAATGCACCGTTTTTAAAAGGACAGGTAGCATCTGGTACGTTGTTCCTCAGCAACACGACCGCCTCACACTTAGGGAGAGAAAAGCGTCGAGCAGCTTGGCGTAGTCCTGAAGTGTCATGGATGGTTTATATCCACACAGACCAGCAGCCCAAACAGGGTGGTGATGTTAAATAAACATACAATGGCAGGCAGCATCTGGCTTCTGCCTTCACAGACAAATCCTGCAATAACAAGTAATTATTACAATCATTTCAAAGTGTAACAATTTAGGCTCTTCTTGGAGTTACGGGTGCATTGTATGGGTTGTGTGATAAATTCCACCTGCAGGGGTTATAATCATTTCTCTTTCTCTTTCAGGTTAAACATAATTTGTGAAAAGTAATTGCTGTCAGTGAGAGTTCGCCCTGCCTCTCCACCCTTATTTGTGAAACGTCTGAAGGAGCTGACCCACGATCAGCCTCTTTGACACAATGATCATGAACTTTGTGCTTTTTAGGAAGTATTTACATTTCTCCACATCATTAACTTTGCAGTGATATTCTAGGCATCTGATGCAATGGAAAAACACAAAGAAAATTATGTCGGTATGTTGCAACTGCTTTCAGATGAACAGTCACATGTGGGCTGGTGTGAACCAAGTTAATTTTTTCAAAGGAACCACATAAGGTCTCAAAAGCAGTAGATACAAATACAAATACCGTTCCAGGTCTGGATAATCTGGTATTATGTCAGATCTAATTTGACAGAACCATAATTCTGCTCACACAGGAGGAAAAATGAAAATGAAGGTAACTGTAAACAAACTGATTTGTTTTGGTGGGAAGTGATTGTGGTGGAATACTGCAATGCAAGAGTTTCAGAGCCTCAGTGGTATTTCTGCACAGCAGTTTCAGTCTCTTTCTGCATCTCTGCATTGGAAATTCGATCTTTGTGGAATGTTGCCCCTTTTTGGGTGATTGCGTGCAGAGAAATCACAAACATTCTCTCTTAATGGAAACATGAAGGTTTTACTAAACGCCTCTACTTAGTGAAACCTCAAGGGAGGAACAGGAGAAGTGAAACCACACACTTCAGATTGTACACAGTGAGGGTTGTACGTAAACGCCTTTTACCCTGGACAGTGACAGTCTAGTTAAAACACCCCAGATCATAGTGCAGTTTGTCCAGAGAGTCTTTTACTGGTCTTCATGATTTTACACTTCAACTGAATGTTGATTTGCATGTTTACTGATGATTTAAACATGAACATCACTGAACATGAACCACTTTGCTTGCTCAGGCATGGCTTGGGAAATGAATCCCCCACTATGTGAACTGGTCTGACAACTGTGCATTAGCACCACCTACTGTTCTGTTTGACATTTAGCTTAGAGTTTGCCAGAGAATGGATGTCACAACTATTCATCCCATATAATGTATAATTAACCCCATATAACGTATAATTTATCCCATATAAACTGTGAGATGGCATGTTTGACATTTTAAAAGTTGTGGTTTCAGGTCATCATGCCATGGTATTGATCCTTCACACATAAATATGCATGTTCATGTGCATACACACACACACACACATACCCTCACACATAAACATGCACACATGCACGCACACACACTCACACATAAACATGCACACATGCACAAACACACACCGACAGTCACACATAAACACACACATGCACCCACACACACACACACACCTAAACATGCATACATGCAGACACACACACACAAAAAATAAATAAATTAATTAAATTAATAAATAATAAATAAATGGAGAGATAAATAAATACAGATAACGGGGGACTTCCTCCAAAACAAGCCTGTTTATTTATTTAACAAAGTCCAGTTTATTATTAAGCAAAGCCCAGTTTATTACAGTATTACTGTAAACAAATAGAGGTTTCTTTATTGAACAGAGTCCAGTGTATTTATTACAGTAAACAAAATTTGGTTTGGTCATTTTTTACTCTAGACCTCAGTCACTCTAGACCTCAGTAAGGTCTTCACTCTAGACCTCTGTAAGGTCTTCACTCCAGACCTCAGCAAGGTCTTCACTCCAGACCTCAGTAAGGTCTTCACTCCAGACCTCAGTAAGGTCCTCACTCCAGACCTCTGTAAGGTCCTCACTCCAGACCTCAGTAAGGTCCTCACTCCAGACCTCAGTAAGGTCCTCACTCCAGACCTCAGTAAGGTCTTCACTCCAGACCTCAGTAAGGTCCTCACTCCAGACCTCAGTAAGGTCTTCACTCCAGACCTCAGTAAGGTCTTCACTCCAGACCTCAGTAAGGTCTTCACTCCAGACCTCAGTAAGGTCTTCACTCCAGACCTCAGTAAGGTCCTCACTCCAGACCTCAGTAAGGTCTTCACTCCAGACCTCAGTAAGGTCTTCACTCCAGACCTCAGTAAGGTCTTCACTCCAGACCTCAGTAAGGTCTTCACTCCAGACCTCAGTAAGGTCTTCACTCTAGACCTCTGTAAGGTCTTCACTCCAGACCTCAGTAAGGTCTTCACTCCAGACCTCAGTAAGGTCTTCACTCTAGACCTCAGTAAGGTCTTCCAGATCAGTGGAGCTACTGCAATGAGATCGTCAGGGGAAGCTGATGATGTGAGACAATATTTAAGAGAGACGTTTCAGTTTTAGGTTTGGCAGAGACATTAGTGGTTATGGATATGGCCATTTGTAACCCTAGCCTAACCCATGACCTCAGACACGACTGTTTGCCTGGAACAGTTTAATGACGATGGCTTCGCACGGTAGCAGTATGATAGATCTGAGAGATACGGGACCAAAGTGGTTCAGGCCCGTGCTGGTCACAAACACTCCAGCTTCCGGGAGGCTGGGAGCCCAGTTGGGGTCCAGAACAACAGTCTCTGAGCCAAAATTCAGCAGCACCAGGAAGTGAACACATCCCCATGAGCGCAGGAAGGCCAGGGGGGGCGTGGCTGTGGAGTTTGTGGGGGCGGAGCTAAGAGATGTGCCGTTGACAGGGAGAAAGGTGAAACTGCCAAACAGAAGGGCTTCTTCACGCGTGCGAACGCGACTCAGCGAGCGAAAGAGCACTCTCCATCGTCTCTCTTCGTCCTGACAAACAGTTTCAGAAGAACATTTTGTGGTTAAAGTTCATGCAGAAATACTGAGGTAGAAAAGAATAATGACTGACCCCTCTCTTTCAAGACAGACCCACTGATCCTGTCCTTCATACTCTTAGATCTTATGGTCAAGTTTTAAAATGACTTTTTTTTTTGTTGTGTATAGTGCATTATTTGTCTGTAGTCAGATTAACTCAGATTAAGTCAGGACTGTGCTTACTGTGGTGGGGCTTATCTCAGCACCATATGTGATCACGGGTGTTCCAGGCAGAGTCATCATCAGGACCAGGATGACTCTCTTCAGATTCACTGCTGTTACTCCATCCACCTGAAAGATATCCACACACTGAGGGCATGTTACCCCAGCACTGACCTAACGTCTTCAATAGCACGCCAATGGTTGTGCATGAATCATGCAAAAACAGAAATAAATGAATGCAAAAAACCCAGTAGCAGAGTTACTGACTGGCTTACTCATTGGTTACCTCAGAGTTACTGACTGGCTTACTCATTGGTCACCTCAGAGTTACTGACTGGTTTACTCGTTGGTCATCTCAGAGTTACTGACTGGCTTACTCATTGGTCACCTCAGAGTTACTGACTGGCTTACTCATTGGTTACCTCAGAGTTACTGACTGGCTTACTCATTGGTCACCTCAGAGTTACTGACTGGCTTACTCATTGGTCATCTCAGAGTTACTGACTGGCTTACTCATTGGTCACCTCAGAGTTACTGACTGGCTTACTCATTGGTTACCTCAGAGTTACTGACTAGATTACTCATTGGTCACCTCAGAGTTACTGACTGGCTTACTCATTGGTCACCTCAGAGTTACTGACTGGCTTACTCATTGGTCACCTCAGAGTTACTGACTGGCTTACTCATTGGTCATCTCAGAGTTACTGATTGGTCACCTCAGATGTCCAGAACTGGGAACAGTGTTCATAAAGGTCTACATGGTTTGGATCATCTTAACTACTGGAGAGTGTGCTCAATGTTATGCTCTATCTGAAACCTCTGAATATTCTACAGTGCATGTGGGAAAGTTATCTTTGAACCATTCATTCATTCATCCTTTCTATCTTTCTTAATAAGTGCAGAATTTACCATTCCTGAGGGGACTGGATATATTAGTCTGTCCAGACTGGACATAGCCATCTAAAATCCCAAGATACTCAAGAAAACTTTGGTACAGTTTTGTTTGTACCAAACTTAGAAGCACTTTGTTCTATTCTGGGGAAAGTAAACAATAAAGCAATAATGGTTGTGGTTGCTTCAGAGTTATGGACACAAAAAACCCAGAACATTTGTGATTGCTTTTTACCCATAGACATCTGTAAGTATTCATTCACGAAATACACTAAATATGCATGACACAATTTATCGATCAGTACACAATGACGTAGCTTAAAGACACAATGCAACAAATCTTAATCCTTTTACAGAGGCTGTAGAATCCAAGATCCCTGGTAAGAAAATTACCTTTCCCAGATCATCTCAAAACAATCCGTGAAGAAGCGGATTCTCAGGAAGATGGCTACTCACGGTCAGGCTCATCCAGTCTGCCTGTGGAGTCTTCAGCCAGGTCTCTGTGATGTGGGCGAGTTGGGCAGCAGTTAATGGGTGTGTGGGGGTGGACACCAGAGGTTGGTACAGCAGCACATCCACCAGGGAGCTGTTGGACTCCAACACCCTGAGACCTGGAGAGGAGGCACCCGTCTGCTTCACCACCATGATCCTGCACACAAACGCACACGGCCCCTTATCAACATCTGCGGACTGCACCGTTGAGCCTAATTCCACCTATATCATTAACAGCAGGAAACAGAACAGATGCAAAAGCTTAACAACCTTTCCAATGGAAGGATATTCAATTGAGATCTAAACCAGGAAGTACCATTCACTGTCCTCAGTGCTAAACGCCTCAACCAGTTCTGTCCAGTCTCCCAGTGTCTAAAAGCCAGGAAACACAACAGAAACTATCACTCAGTTTCATCACTAAACGAATCCTTCTTCTTCTCCAGTGTGAGCAAACAACCACCTCAGTGCCGCCTTGCTGTACAGTACCTTCTCAGAAAAGGCTTGATTTGGGACGCAGACTTCGAATCCTGACACACCTTGCTGAAGCCAGTGTCTAAGAAAGTTCTAGAAAAGAAACCATACACGTCAGTCCGAGGAGTTCCACTGGTCTCACATCCAGACGCAGGTGTTATATAGGAAAAACTATAACTGTCTGTGTTAATGCGGATCTCGAAGACTGCGCTGTAGGTTACTATCAAATAAATAAATAATAGTTTAATAAAAATATGTTATGGTTGTGTTTCTCATCAAAGAAATGGGGCACTAGGAAATGCACAAACATAAGGGAAAACAAACATTAGAGTTGTACATATTTTACCTGGAAATAAACAGATGCATCTGTTTCATTACTGAACTCTGTTCTGTTGAATATATGCAGCTCACAGAGGTCCAGAATAACTCTCACACCTATATTAGACACAATTATACTAATTATGATTTAAGTACAAAGGAAAATAAGGTGTTTTAAATACTATCAATTTTTATCATGAATTTATAATTTGTCATGAATTGTAATGTTCAGTTAACTGGATACTAATACTGATACCGTTATACTATCAGCTAACTTTAATGTCAACTAACTTTAATTATTTCTAATGTAGTTGTAGAGAGTTCAACATCATTATAAAGTTAATGTCCAGACTACAGAGAATACAGAGGATATAGACAACACTAAAACATTTGAAATATCAGTGAACATAAGAAATGTACACACTGGTCATTTCACTAAATAACCCAGTGTGACATGTGCAGTAACACTTGGAAATAAATGGCTGAAGAGCGCCACCTGCTGCAATCTGAGGAGTACTACTGTTACATGAACTGCTAACTAGTTGATAAAGGATACATAATGCATAACATAACGATAATATACTCCAAAGGTTGACAAACCTCCCCAGACGGACGTCTAAACATACCTGTTTGGTGACCGTCTGCGATGAGTTGGTGGAGCTGGCTCGAAGTTCCAAGGTTCTGGTCGGTGTCAGTCAGGTTGAGTGGAGAAACGTCCTGCATGAACAACCCTTCCAGGACGAGGACGCCGACGCCCAGGGACCTGAGGTAGGGCAACCTGTCAGCCACCCCTGGACAAGGACGGACAGTTACTAATGAACAGACCTACAAGAAGACCCATTAAAGCAAAATGGGAGACTGCTGGTGCCAGCTACTCACTGGTCAGAGCACACGACCCCGTGTCCTGGACACCCAGGAGCAGAGCTGGCCGCAGGCGGAAGAAAACCTCCCTCCGCCACCAGCGCTGTGAGGGCGCTTCCTGCCGGGGGCTGGCCACGATCACGGCCACGGCCGCCGCCAGCATGGCCAGCCAGCCCAGCCAGAACAACAGCACCAGCGCAGAGCGGACCTTCTTCCAGCCGGGCCCGCCCGCACCTGACCGCAGCTCGGCCCTCCTCATGGGCTTCCGGATGTCCAGGTGTGGTCCGGCGATGAGAGGGAGCGTCTCGGACACCGCCGGGCAGCCGACCATGCTCTCGTACCCGGGGTCCCCTTCCACCTTTAAAGGCATCTTGTCTTACTGTCTACGAGACATATTATATAACATCAGTTATATATAGTTATTTGGTACTTTTGGTATTTCTGTAAGGGTTGGCTACAGAACCATACTGCAACTGGCCACCAGACCAATCAAGCCTGATTAGCTACACCTGGGTAGCCTTTATAAGGAGCTCTCAAAGCAAGCACGTGTTGCTGTGTCTTTGTCAGTGCTCTGGTAAAAAAAAAAAAAAAGCAGCTGTTAATCCAGTCGGAGGTGCTAGAGTTCATCTCTCAGGTCTCCTTCTTCTTCTCTCTAGTCTTTTCCTCAGATTGTACCTTTTCCTTCCCTTAAAGTATTCCTTGAAACCAAAAGCCCCAATTTGTTCTCCTCTCTCTGTGTTTCAGTCTGGCTGCCCTTTCAGTTGGGACGTTTATTTCAGTTGTATCTGCTGTAGTTAGTGAATCCTTCCCTGCTGTCCTTAGGACTTTGTTTCCCATCGAAACTGTTCTCTGCCTGCTCCCCGGTAGTTCTGTTGCCCTGGTAGTTCCGTTGCCCGGGTACTTCTGATCCTTTTCTATCTGTTTCTCCTGGTTTCTTCAGTTCAGCAGATAACTGCTGGGTTATTAACATGGTGAGCTGGGTTCTAATCCTGGTCTCCACAGGTAACCCTTTGTTGTCCATTCTCATCTCCAGTCACACGCATGCACAGCATTTGGGTTCTACTAACCAGAACCCTGTGGTGGCTCACTGAGTCAACCTCTGATTAACCCTCACAGAGATCTTGGTTCACTCATAACCTCTGGTTAAGCCTCACACAGAGACTGGTTCACTCATAACCTCTGGTTAAGCCTCACACAGAGACTGGTTCACTCATAACCTCTGGTTAAGCCTCACACAGATCCTGCTGCACTCATAACCTCGGTTAACCGTCACACAGATCCTGATTCACTCATAACCTCTGGTTAAGCCTCACAGATATCCTGGTTCACTCATAACCTCTGGTTAAGCCTCACAGAGATCCTGGTTCACTTATAACCTCTGGCAAGCCACCACATTACAATTTTATTTAGATTACTCTGCACAGATAAATTGTTTGCATTTCAAATGATGGCCAGTGAACCAGTAGTTTAACACTGCAGTGAAGCTGTTGCAGAAGGCATTGAAGAATCAAGAACTATTACTTCAGTGTGATTATTCTGAAAACATGAACGGTTATTTCAGTTATTCGGAAACTGCCATAAATAGACAAACTTTTTAAATGAGATTTTGGAAGTCGAGATGTTTGTCTTGCCAAATGGGCGCTTTATAAAACCTGCTAAAAAGCATTAATGTGTCTATGGGGGAAAAGACTTTGATCATCTGACAAAATCTGTTACTTCAGTGTGGTTATTCTAAAAACATGAACTGTTATTTCAGTGCACTTATTTTGGCTATACTGAAAACTGCCATAAATAGACAAACAATAAGCTTTTAAAATGAGATTTTAAAATTTTTTGGAAGAATGATTTAGTCATTCTTCCAAAATCATCTTAAATCCAATACACTGAACACTTTCCAATCCAGTCCTATATGAAACGCAGCAGTGATGCCCCTGGAGAAGAAGGGTGAGGTGAGTTTGGAGGCTTACCCAGCACCTGCACACGGAGATCGATACACTCCTGGTCTGCTTCCTCCTCTGAGCGGTGTCTGTCTCTGAGAGATGTGCTCCTGGTTTAGCTACTTTGATTTCACTGGACGTATTTCTTGTGGGGCTATTTCAGAGAAGGGGCCTCAGAATGTGACCGGGGTAATTAGCAGCAGCGTGGTAAAATGCTCCTCACTTAAGTAACACATTACACACTAAAGCACTAAAGTTTTGTGCCAGTGGTCTGCTTATATATGTATATACAATATTTATTAGACTTTTTATACATCTGTATGTATTATTTATATTCAAAATGCATTGTCAGAACATTTGTTAGCATCTGATTTTGCTGAAGAGTAACAAAATGCATTCAAGAGAATGATTTATTTAAAAGCGCACAGCACTAAGTACCTGTAATCCATTAAATGTGCATGAGATAGTACATTAATTAGAAAACAGCAGATTATTGCAGTGTGGAGTAGGTCCAGCCGTGAGGAAACATGAAGGCACACGCAGGCTGGCGTAAGAGGTCACGTGACTCTCTAACATCACTGAAACATTTGCAGTGAGTCTCCAGGATTACACACCCATTACACACCCAGGCCAGCAGCCCAAAGAAAAAGAATCAAATAGTACAACCATTTCAAGAGAGCCTGAAATGCAGAGTAACCTTAACTGCAGGATAACACGTGCTGTTTGTTAGAAAACATCAACAAAAAAACAACCAGCGTCTCCTGGACCCTGTAACATGGAAGCCTATCGTAGTCTACATATGATCTTCTGTATATACGTGTGGTTTTTTTGTGTGTAAAGTACGGTAAACTTTTATTGTTGCAGGTGCTCGGTCTGTCCAGACAGCAGCATCAGCGTATAGTGAAGTGTAACGTGTCCAGGTAGCGGGTGTTTGGGGTTAGGACGTTTCAGGACAAAATGTTCCTGTTGTTAACTGCAACTTTATTCCATGATCCAGGTAAACTGCCACATTCCATAAAAAAATCCGATATCTGCAGAATTTGACACTCTACCCAGGCGCTCACTACCATGAACATGAGATGTTGACATGTTCACTGAAATGTCCCATCCTGTCTGTACACGTTCATACACTGATCAGAGTGGGTGACGTTCACCAGTCACATCGCAGCAATAAATCACAGAAGCATATTAAACCCTAAGTGTAATGAACCCTAAGTGTATTTTAATCCCTATATGAATTCCTCTGACTCTTCTGCTCAGAGTTTCCTCTGATGGAAAGTGTTGCTAAGGCTTGTAATCCTGTTTCCAAAGTAACCACCAGTATTTTGCCATTTCTTAGCTGGTATCCTAGAAGGACAAAGCACAAATGTGTTTATTAAATTCTAATATATATTATTCAAATGTTTATTCAAAGTAAGGCTACTCAGTAAGACCCCTACAGTGCAGGATGAGATATGTTCACTCCTTGGAGTTGGTCTAATGTACAGCACAGTGAAAACCTGTGTGAGGACGTTTCTGACTACACACCGCAATGTTAATGAGCAGCTCAGCTCACACTCAATAAACAGACGTGAATACTGTAGTCTCCTTCATACATACCACTGGCTCCAGCGTCCTAAATGCAGTGGCATATTTCTGGTATGCTGCAGCGATACAGTGTCTCCTGCAGCAGGAAAAGACCACGTTAAGACCTCCTGTTCTCCTCTAACGTACGGTTACCTGCATCAACCCGCTAGGAGTCCAAAAGAACAATCCTTGTGTCTCTCACTTGCTCGTGATGCCGCCCCCTGGTGGAAGGCCAGGGATGTCCTCTGTTGCCAGTAGCTTCATCACATCCAGCAGCTCGGGCTCCCGACCTTTATTAGACCTGCTAACCTGGATGACCTCTACAGACACATTTGACACATTGCTTATTTACTGACATTCATTTAAATGAAAGTGACTGTCCACAACAGTACGAGGACACGACGGCACACTCACCTTCTACTTTGTGATCCAGGAGTTGTTCAAGCTTTGCCTCCTGTTGCAGTGCCTCTGGTGTCACATGGGGGGCGCCACTGAAGCAGATAATGATGACCGTCATATTGTCCAGGCTTCCCTGATGAGAGGATGAGTTTTACACAGACATCACCACAGAGAGGATGAGAGAGCTCGGTGTGACTGTGACCCTCTGTGCGACCTTGCATGTGACCTTGCGTGTGACCCTGTGTGGTAACTGCATATGAATCTACTGAGGCTGAATCTATTCGGTCACCTTGTTCACACAGTAGCAGATAGCAGAAATGTTTCCTCCAGCGTTCATTCATGCAGTTATATTCATTCTAATGTTCTGTAATAATTTTCTGAGCATAATGACACATATGTTCTGTATTTTGATGTCAGAGCTTTCAGTTACAGAATAAATACAACCCCAGGCTTAGAGCCCTAGTCTGTCATAATCATAATCCCTTAATCTCTCTATCTCACTCTTCCCTCATTTAATCCTGCTATTTACAACACAGATGTACTTTGGGAACAGGTCATAGTGGAGATCACTTGTAATCTTACTTGTCCCAGCATGTGATGAAACATAAGATTAAAATTATACATAATATTACAGATATTACAGTAATTTGACATGAGGAGGGTAAAGTAGTTTAGCACAGCTGTTCGCATTTCAGCCACACCAACCAATTAAAAGGAACTTGTGAAGATGATATCAGAAAAAGTAACAAAAACACAAACAAAAAAAAGCATTTACACAGAACTGCCAGTACACATAAATCCACACGAGTGGAAGTAATTTGCCATGTTTCCAGTCTTATTAACGAGCTGCCTGTTCTAAAGGCCAAAGGTCATGCTGGTGCCATGACTCTGACCTTCTGGAGACAGAGATCGAGGACCTGGGCGCAGACATCCCGGAGGTCATCGCACACGTGCAGACGGTCACGCACAAAGGTGCAGAGCTCCTCGCTGCCGACGGCGTCCCAGACCCCGTCGCACGCCACCACCAGGAACTCGTCACTGGACACTCGCTCCAGCTCACGCACCTCCGGCTCCGGAGACACCAGCTGCTCCGTCTGCGTCCTCCACTGCACCTCCTTAAAGGCGAAGTCCCCAAGAGCGCGGGACACGGCCAGGGATCCGTTGACGCGCCTCCGCGTGACCGAGCCACCCGCGCTCTGTATGCGGTCCTTCTCACCAGGGTTGCAGGGCTTGTGGTCCTCCGTGCAGAAGGTCACGCGGCCACGTCGGGACAGGCAGGCGCGCGAGTCGCCGCAGTTGATGAAGTAGATGTTCTGGGGGGAGATGATGACCGCAGCGACGGTGGAGCCGCTCCGATCCCACTCCTCACTCCGCCCCGGGTGCTGCATGCAGCGGTCAATGTCGAGAAATCCATCTCGGATGCCTGACTTCACCTGCTCCACGTTTTCCACTGCACTTATGCCCCCTGGTGGAAGAAAGTGGAACTTGAAATTTGGATTACAGATGGTATGGTATAGGTTTATTGTCATTTTTTTCACATTTTCTAACTCTGACTATTGTTTTAGTCCTAAATACATGGCCAGGGGGCGTTTCAACAACTATAAGGCATACACACACACGCCTTGTATAAGTGGTATATACCCAAGGTCACAGGTACAGATCATTGAATGGTGCCCCAACCAACCAAGTTATGTCAGTCACAGCTCCAATCCAGGCCACACCCCTGTACTATTAGGCCCCTCCCCTGTATTATAAGCCTTCTGATGGCAGGAATTCCCAGGTTGCACTAAAACAACCTAATATGTGCTCCTTTAGGATAAAAAAATTATTCCTTTATTGCCTGACTCTGCACGTCAGTTTCTATGCAATTTCTACAAACATTTTGATGTCTTGCATAAAATCTGCTTCTCCTCCATGGCTAGGAAGGTCTTCTGCTCTTGTCCGTGTGGTACCTGAGGCGAGGATGTGATGCAGCAGGTGTTTGGAGCAGTACTGGGCCACAGTGCCGCCTCCGTGTCCGTCGAACACCGCGAAGAAGCTCCAGCCAGGGGGCGCTCCCGCTACGTCGGGCGCACAGGCGTGGGCGTCCTCCATCCGCACACGCCACCCCTGCATGCAGGCCAGGGCGTAGCTGACGCCCCACTCCGATTGGCCCTCCGCCGTGTCCATCTGCAGGACTGGTGTGTTCAGGTAGGGGCTGAGGTCCGCCTCCGCGCTCGCGTCCTCGTCCTCCGGGTCCCCGTCTCCGTCTCTTAGCCCGGGCGCTCCCTTGAAGAAGAGCACCATCACCTTCTCCGTCTCCTTCAGCAGCTGTCGCAGGACGGAAGGCGCCTCCACCCGGCTGCTCCGCCCGGCTGTCCTCATGGCCCTGCCCTCCTGCACCTCCGCTTCCTGGCCCTCTTGATCTGCTGCTACACCTCTCCTTGGTTGATAAATAGAAAGCTTTGGTCTCTAAGTTCTAGAGAACTCTAAGTCCCCACACTGTCCCGCAGTCCCCATGCTGTCCCCACACTGTCCTGCTGTCCCGCAGTCCCCACGCTGCCCCGCGCCCTCCTGTGCTTCCTCACAGCTGGTACTGGACTGTGTTTACCGACCTGCAGATAAAAACAAGCCCCACGTGAGCGGATTCACCTGCCTGATAATCCCAGTCCTCTAATCCTGGATTACTTCTGGGCCCTGCGTCAACATTAAAGGGCCCATCTCATGGAAATATGAATTTTTAATAATTTGTAAATATTGTTCATTTCTCTATTCCAGAGAGGCCATATATGTAATATATGCTTCAACGTTTCTATAATAAGAATGAACTAATTAACTTATCTCTGCCTATACATTTAACAGCATTAACAACATTTAATCTAACCCCACCCACTTACACTGCAGTTCTGAAAACTAAGAACAAGAGACACAATACAGGGCAGCCAATTAGAACAGAGATAATTCATCTTACATCTTTCTTAAAGGCACAGAAACAAAACTGTAATCCTAAGGAATAAAGAGAGGTTGGAAAAGAGTTGTCTAAAAATGGAATATATAGACAAAAGGGTTGAAAGTTCAGATCCAGAAGATGGCTTGTTGGCTAAGCCCCTTTAAGTGTGCTGTTGTCATGGGCTTTGTGTGGTCTCCATGACTGCCTACTCTGGGACAGAAATGCTTTGAGATTTACAGTACTGTCTGCTACATAGTGCCTTTAACCATATAAATGTTTGCAATGCATTTTGATAAATGCTTTAAACTACAAAGCACAACTGGGAGAAATCTCAGTGCTCTTTTTGCAATTGTCTGCCTATATACAGGCGTGTATTAAGATAGTAATACCATATGGTGGTATACGTTGATATTTCTCAACATTATTATTTTCTAAGATCATTACGAAATGTTTTCACGTCTATTAGTCTCCACTGTCAGCTCTGTATTTTCCGATTACTGGATTTCAGTGGAGTGATTAAGCGTGTTGGTTGACCTGATCTTTCAAGGGAATCGTGTTGATTCAGGTAAAACCAGACAGACACAGGGCAGTCTGTACACCTGTCTAGGAAGAGACGCACAGGTGTACAGACAGCAGTCATAGCACTTCAGGTCACTCCACTGGGATGCCCATAGTTACCCTAGTTAACTACAGTTAGACTGGCTCAGCTATATCTGAAGTCTCCACACTCCTCAGAATCATAATCATAAATTATATTTGTATCCTTAGAGTTGACCTCTAGCTTCTTAGCCAGATGTTCATTAAAGTTAAACATTTACAATGACAAGAAAAAAAGAATCATCAGATAATTCAGTGCAATGAAACGGAGAAGTGGAATTGGATTATGGAATATGTATCCTGTGGTCTTCCACCTTCCTGAATTCTAAAACGGGGTGGCTGCTTTATGCTGTCATGTGACGTTATGCTGTCATGTGACCACTCCTCATTGGCTACAGTAACTCGAGTGTGGCAAGTCAGGGTAGATGATGAATACATCATCAACAGCATCACCCTTAAGCCAGACTAAGAAGACGTGCAGCTACGGTTATACACTCAGAGCTTGTATATATGAGGTGGGCGAGTAACTGCATGTTGGACATACATGTATACACACATCACACACAGAAAACACTCAGACACACAATACACTGGCTAGACCTCAGCTGTTTGCCTGCAGTGTTTGGATTTAGAGAGAGGGGGAGAGAGAGGGGGAGCGAGGGAGAGAAAGAGAGAAAGAGAGAGGCAGGAGGGAGAGAGAGAGGGGGGGGAGGGAGAGTGGGAGGGAGAAGGAGAGAGAGAGAGGGAGGAGGAAGAGAGGGGGGGAGGGAGAGAGAAAGAGAGAGGGAGGAGGGAGGGAGAGAGAGAGGCTGGGAGAGGCTGGCGTGCTAGAGACAGAGAGGGTTAGGGTTTGCACAGACAGCGAGTGAGAGCAGGAGGCAGCAACGCTCTAAAGGAGGGGTGGAAGGGGGGAGGAGACGGACAACACAATGTGAGGGAGCCGGAAAGAGGACAGGGAGCAGCGTGGACGAGAGGGGACGAGAGGGGACGAGAGGGGGGTCTCCACACTGGACGAATCCAGCAGTGCCTTGATGGAGCATGGGTCAGGTTCTAGGATTCTCCCACTGCAGTGAGTGGATGCTTTGTTCTGTAATTCAGCACCCTGCTGGCATCCTTCCTCTCTCCTTATCTCTCTCTCTCTCCCTCCCTCTCTCCTTCTCTCTCTCTCTCTCTCTCTCTCTCTCTCTTTGTCTTGGATGGTATTATGGAGAGTTTGAAGTGTCATGTGTTTTGCTCTCTCTGGATGGGAGAGATGGCTGGTTGAGCAGAACTGAGCCTCTTGTTTTCGCTTATGCTGCAGTGCTAATGAATGACCCCCCCCCCCCCCCCCACCACCACCTCCACTCTCTCTCTGCTTCTCTCTCTTTTTTTTCTCTCTCTCTTTATCTCTCTCTTTCTCTTTCTCTTTCTCTTTCTCTCTCTCTCTGCTTCTCTCTTTTTCTCTCTCTCTCTCTCTTTATCTCTCTCTCTCTCTCTCTCTCTCTCTCTCTCTCTCTCTCTCTCTCTCTCTCTCTCTGTCCCACCACCTGAACCACATGTGTCGATGCAGATGTTAACAGATCTGAGAGTGGTAATTTCACTGTGAAGACCCTGAATGGGTTTGGTGCAGTTTTTAGTAGTGTCTTAGCATGGTGTCTCATGGTGTCTTAGTCCAGTGTTTTGGTCCAGTGTCTTAGTACGGTGTCTTGGCCTAACGCTGCCCCCCTGCCTGGTAGACTGTGCTTATGGGTGGGTCTGTGTGTGTGTGCTGCTGTGTGTGCTCCTGCACTCCGGAGGATAGTAATGCGGTAGTAGTGTGGCAGTAGTGAGGTAGTGGTGTGTAATAGTGAGGTAGTAGTGAGGTAGTAGTGAGGTAGTGGTGTGTAATAGTGAGGTAGTAGTGAGGTAGTAGTGAGGTAGTGGTGTGTAATAGTGAGGTAGTAGTGAGGTAGTAGTGAGGTAGTGGTGTGTAGTAGTGAGGTAGTAGTGAGGTAGTAGTGAGGTAGTGGTGTGTAGTAGTGAGGTAGTAGTGAGGTAGTGGTGTGTAATAGTGAGGTAGTAGTGAGGTAGTAGTGAGGTAGTGGTGTGTAATAGTGAGGTAGTAGTGTGGCAGTGAGGTAGTAGTGAGGTAGTAGTGAGGTAAAAGTGCGGCAGTAGTGAGGTAGTAGTGTGGGAGTAGTGAGGTATTAGTGTGGTAGTAGTGAGGTCTCCCTTGATTATATGTTTAGATTTGTCACATTTCCAGCTGAATGCACAATTACTTCTCTGTCTGTTTTCATGGCCAAACTTCCATCTGTAGTGAGAGATTCTTAAAAACAAAGAAAATTAACACCCACACATTGAGACATCTGTGTGTTTGTGGAAGTGTCTGAGGGCCTATGGAAGCGTCTGTGGGCCTGTAGAAGTGTCTGTGGGCCAATGGAAGTGTCTGTGGGCCTGTAGAAGTGTCTGTGGGGCTATGGAAGTGTCTGTGGGTTTGTAAAAGTGTCTGTGGGCCTGTAGAAGTGTCTGTGAGTTTGTAGAAGTGTCTGTGGGGCTATGGAAGTGTCTGTGGGTTTGTAAAAGTGTCTGTGGGCCTGTAGAAGTGTCTTTGAGTTTGTAGAAGTGTCTGTGAGCAGTCTCTAAAGGCCTGAAGTAGGGTCAGCTTGACAATCAACAGATACAGAACAGTTGAGTATTCAAACGAATGTAGCTAACCTGCTCAATGTGAACACTGCAGAAGAATTTTATTCCAAATGGGAAGAAGGTCTTGAGAGGGTGAGCAGCTGGTGAGGACAGATGTGGAGAAGAGTACTGTTGTCCTCTCTCTTCTAGAACATCTCTGGAGTGTGGTAGAACGCATCAAACTAGCTCTCGGCTAGGTTACACTCTCCACATTTTCACTATTGAAACATGACCTTGGACCTTTCCAACGAGGCTGCGTGTGACTCAACGGGCTCTTAAGCAGAGTTGTGTCGTGCTCAGGGCTCGTGTGACCTCCCCTCACGCTCCAGCTAGGCTGAGAATCGACTCGACCCATCCAGACAGGACCAGCGGAATGCAGAGCTGAGGATGTGGTGTAATGTTTCTGTTGCGCTGAAGTTCACCTGCAGGATTTGTGTGGTTGTGTTTCAGAGGAGTTTGGCTCTGTGTCCTCCACACCTGACTCCTCGCCTCCCTGTACAGATGGTAAGGATTGCTTCACATTATATTCACATGTTATAGGTGCGACCTACAGATTACACTCATACAGAAATATAGAAATATACTGATATGCTTATAGAACCCTGTAACTCTGTACTGTTGCATTTCATGACATCCCATCACCACTGAGAGAAACGTAGTCTGAACTCTTCCTTTCTCTTTCCTGGCACTCTGTCAGTGTCCTTGTCTTTCCGTGTTTACTCACATTAAACACGTGTGCGTACATGGCATGAGGTCGACTGAAATTTGCACGATACGTTCATTTACATAATGTGTTCCCAGGGCCATTCACATTTTGTGAGACTGCTGTGTCTCTGACTCTAGAACGCTTGCAGTTTGCTGTCACGATGCTACGAGTCTCCGCTAACCGTTTCTTCATCCTCTCAGGTGGTAATGAAGAGTCAGACTTCCCAGAGCTCCTCACTGCCAGGGAGTGGTCTGAGGATGAGGAAGGCCCTGACGATGATGACGGCGGCCTGAGCAGCCCCTCCGTGTGGGGGACGCCTCGCCAAAGCTCCTTTGAGCTGACCTTCTCCTACATCGCCTTCTCGGAGGGGGAGGCGTCGTCGCGGAGAGAGCCAGGCCGACGTCGGGGCGCTGGCAGGGGTAGGCGGAGTTCGCTACAGCGTATGGAGACCGTGGACGCCATCGTACCTCCAGACTCGCCTGCTGTGGACTGGGATCCCCATGCCTTCCTTACCACCGAAGGGGAACAGGAAGAGGAGCAGGATGTGGAGACGCATCCAGAACCAGCTGAGGACGTCCACCGGACTGAGAACGTCCACCGAACTGTAGAGAGTTCTGCTGAAGTCACAGAGAACTTTTCTGATGAAGAGACAAGGACACTCGGACAGGGGGGCGAGATGTCCGGCGCTCAGACACGCTGCATTATGGACACCCAAGGTAAGAAAATATCTCATAGAAGAAAATGTCTTCTTCCTGTTCATGGCAAAAACTAGGAATTCTGGTAAAAATGGTTATGCATAATTTTAGTTTATTCTCTTTGGTCATGGCAGTTTCGACAGGCATATTAGCTTATACATGTGTGCATGTATGTCTGTGTGAGCTGCTTGATGGTTCTCAACTATGATGTGATACAGTTCACACGCATGACACCATGAGATCTGTCTTAGTGTCACAGAGCCAAGCTGATAGCTGACAGTAATCTGTCCTGGCAGAATCAAACACTGGAAGAGTGATGTAGCACTTCACAAAACCCTGATATAAATTTCGCATCTGCACTGTTGAATAAACACTCATGATGTTAATTACT
The DNA here is from genome assembly GCF_052324685.1 of Brachyhypopomus gauderio. Taxonomy (NCBI): domain Eukaryota; kingdom Metazoa; phylum Chordata; class Actinopteri; order Gymnotiformes; family Hypopomidae; genus Brachyhypopomus; species Brachyhypopomus gauderio. The sequence continues at coordinate 4,858,405 of NC_135226.1, forward strand.
GTACCGCTGAACTCATTTGCTCTTTCTTTTACAAGTGCTAAAACACATTTTCTGAAATAGTGTTCTATTTTTTAACACAAATAAAACACAAATCCAAGAACTCAAACTTAGTTTTCTAAAGTGTATTCCTGCCTGACTATCAAGACAAACGTTAAACTTGTACATAAAAATACTGTACCTTCAAAACACAGATGAAATGGTCAACTGCATTACTGACTATTACAGTATTTTGCAGCCGCTAAAACCCAGGTTCTGAAATTGCTGTCATCTGGATTGAGACTGTAACGGCCATAACTCATGATTTGTATAATTTTTATACAATTTCAAGCCCTTCAGAAATAGTAATAAGAATAGAAAGGAAACTATAGGATCATAGCACAAGCTGTACAGATTTCCACTGATGGGATTAGTGGACCCTCATAGTACAGTTTGATCACTGATGGGATTAGTGGACCCTCATGGTACAGTTTAACCACTGATGGGATTAAGGGACCCTCATCATTCAGTTTGACCACTGACGGGATTAGGGGACCCTCATCGTACAGTTTTACCACTGATGGGATTAGGGGACCCTCATTGTGCAGTATGACCACTGATGAAATTAGGGGACCCTCATCGTACAGTTTGACCACTGATGGGATTAGGGGACCCTCATGGTACAGTTTTACCACTGATGAAATAAGAGCACCCTCATCGTACAGTTTGACCACTGATGGGATTAGGGGACCCTCATTGTTCAGTTTGACCACTGATGGGATTAGGGGACCCTCATGGTCCAGTTTGACCACTGATGGGATTAGGGGACCCTCATCGTTCAGTTTGACCACTGATGGGATTAGGGGACCCTCATGGTACAGTTTGACCACTGATGAGATTAGGGGACCCTCATCGTACAGTTTGACCACTGATGGGATTAGGGAACCCTCATGGTACAGTTTTACCACTGATGGGATTAGGGGACCCTCATCATACAGTTTGACCACTGATGGGATTAGGGGACCTTCATGGTACAGTTTGACCACTGATGAGATTAGGGGACCCTCATCGTGCAGTATGACCACTGACAGGATTAGGGAACCCTCATGGTACAGTTTGACCACTGAGGGATTAGGGGACCCTCATAGTTCATTTTGACCACTGATGGGATTAAGGGACCCTCACTTTCAACTCCAATTCTCACCCTCTTTCCTAGTATCTGTCCCTTATATCTAAATGTCATTTGCATCACTGCTCTACTACCCAAGTCGGCCCAACACTGAACCTTCTTAACAAATCACGTTGTTCTTTTCCTTTTGGATCCTAAATCGATTTGCCCTGGTTCTGTTTACTGTGTTTACACGTATGGACTGTACCAGGCAAGACAGATTGGAAGATTCTGCAGCTGTTCTGTCCCAACTCACTTAATTCAGGTTTATTCCATAATTCTCTACTGAGCTGTGTAGATTCAATTACACATCACTGCTTTCTCATTGGTTGATTACACCTTGTAAACTATGCGTTGAGTTAAATATTATACTCTATGATGATATGACATAAAGTATGTGCTGTTATGTATTGAGATGTGATGTGTAAAGAGCTGATGAGCATTTATGTCTTTTGGTGAATTAACAGTAGATTTAACTGTGCAGCTTTTGAGCTCCCTGTCTCCATGGAAATCTCAACCACATCACCGACTGAGGATACATCAAATGCAGAGCCTCCTCCGATTGGTCAAAATACTCAGGAAGAGCCGACCAGTGAACAATGGTTCTCCACGCTTAACCTATCAGAGCGGACGATACACATCCAGATAGCAGGTTAGACTGTGCTCTAGAAGTTTCCCTCACTGTTTTGAATGTTTTTTATGCCTTGTCATTATGGTGTCTGACATTGTTTTAGTTAGCACAGTTTCTCAGATCACAGATGAGAATTCATGATGGAAAGGTGGATGGTAAGAGGGAGAGAGAGAGGTAGAGAGAGAGGGGGAGAGAGAAAGAGAAAGAGGGGAGAGAGGGTGAGAGAGAGAGAGTCCTCTGGGATTGCTGTATTTTTGTCTCTACATCTATGTACACACGCACGCACGCACGCACGCACACACACGCACACACACACACACACACACACACGCACACACACACACACGCACACACACACACACACACACACACACACACACACACACAGCCTTGACTCTGTCCCACTGGTCCACATGCCTCCTGCCCCCTGTGGGACCCTGTACTAATCTATGATCATGTAGCTGCTTTGTTGTGTGTCTGTGTCTCACGTGGTCTTGGAATGCACTGGCACCTCCTATAGACCACCACACTCCCAAACTGCAGGCTCGGTGTCATAAATATCTCCTTTCCATGGTTTCACACTAACGCAGGAACCTGTGTTTACTGGTGTGAGTCTGCGTGGTGGTGTGTATCTGTGTTTCTCTCTGTGCCAGCCCAAGGTAAGTGTTTGTGTGTGCCTCTATGTCGCCCTCTGGTGTTCACGTGGGACTGCCTCAGTCTTTGATGGGGGCGGGTGTTGTTGAGTCAGTGTTATTTCTGGCTGGTGGACTGGCGTGCTGATGACTGCACACGGCAGGCTGCTAACAGCTCCAGGAGTCTGAGAGGTGGAGAGAGACAGGAGTTAGCTGACCCTCTGCAAGCAGCCAGCATGGCCAGCAGTAGAAGAACATCACTGTCAGAGCGTCTGGGCTGAAGAACGTCTGGCCTGAAGCTCCTACAGCGTTTCGAGCCACTCGGAGAAACCTGAGCTGTGGGATATTTGTGACTCGGAGACTAATCGCGTCTCTCGAGCGCTTGGCCAGCTCGACTTCTGCTCTGGCTCTGCCCGGAGCTGCAGGGATCTGGGAGGTCAGTGATCCGTTGGCACACTGTTCGTTTCAGCAGGGTTTTCCTCCTCGGTGACGTTAATGCTCTCCGCTGGTGTGACTGAGGTGCGGTGGTGGCCACTCTGCAGAGGAACTGTGGCTCTCTTGTGTGTCGTGTCTGTGTGGGTGTTGCTAATTAGATGGAAGGTTGCTTTGTGTGTGTGTGTGTGTGTGTGTGTGTGTGTGTGTGTGGGTGGGTGGGTGGGTGTGTACCAGGTAGATGTGGTTAGATACTTTAAACTTTGTATATGTTATTTTCCGTGACTCTCTGTAACCATCACGGTGCCTTGGACATTATGTAATATAATAATGTATTTTACTTATGTGATTTATGCATGAACAGTCCCTGACAAGAAGGTTAGTTAAACACAGCTGAGCTGTTTGCTAGACAGACAAGACGAGCTTTGTGTTGGTGGTGTAGGTGTGGTGACAGCCTGTGTTAATGTCATACTGAAACGATCCTGACCTGAAGAACAATGACTCACATGCAGAGGATTAAACACTGATGCTTGGTTTAAGTGCATCACTGCTTGGTTTAAGTGCATCACTGCTTGGTTTAAGTGCATCACTGCTTGATTAAGGGCATCACTGTATGTTTTAGCGCATCACTGTATGGTTTAGTGCATTGCTCCATGGTTTAGTGCATTGCTGCTTGGTTTTTGTGCATTATTGCTGTAATGGTCCTGCTCATAACTCTACAAAATAACTACGGAATGTTTCATTACGTTTTCAAGTGGCAACAGATTTGGAAAAATATTGAATTTACAGAATTTATTGCAGAAGTGCAAATTCAAAGGGACAGCCCCCATTGCAGTCAAACCCCATACCGCACATGATGCAAGACAAGCCGTCAGCACTGCAAGAGTGGATCAGAACCATATGCAGTAGGCACCCAGCGTGCTGGTGTACTCCACGCTAACCCCGTGGCGGTTGATGATTTGGGCTATTTCCAGCTGGGGTTTAGTGAGCAGACAGGGGGGGGGCGTGGCCTGTGCGAGTGCTGACTAAAGTTAGCCTCTGGGAATAAGGGCGTGAGACCACCTGCTCCTACAGTAGGCAGGTGTGTGTGCCAGTGCTCTGTCCTACAGAAATAGAGCACCTGCTGCTCGGTGTCACTCACGCCTGAAGGGCAGGCGTTGCTCCAGTGAGATAACGCTGGAGGGACCGGTCACGTCTCCTCCACCCTTCTCCCTCCCTCAGTAACCCGTCTGGCGTAGCGAGTCCGGAGTTCTTGGCTGTGACGTCTCCTGTGGATTTTGAAAGCCCCCCTTTAAAGGCGAATGTCATGAAGGGATACCGCACCGTATGAAGGGTCACCCTCTCACTCTCGCACCATATGCAGCGAGGAAGCAGGGCCTGGTTCTGACTCAGGCAGGGGTCAAAGGTCAGAGGTCAGAGCCCCGGGAGAGTGATGCGTACTGATATTCTTGTCAGCAAGGTGCTTAAAGTGGCTGTGGTTTAAACTACTCGGCCCCTTCTGTCCAGCACGGGCTATATTTAGGGTATGGGAGGTCCTACGCTCTGCTCATCCACAGATCTCTGTGTTCCTGTCTGTCTGTGCCAAACCGCAGATTTCTGTTACTGTATCTGTTACCTGCACAGTGGTGCTGATACATTATGGCTGTAATGGTCCTGTTCATAACTCATAACAAAATAACTAAGAAATATTTCATTGCGTTTTCAGGTGACAACAGATTTGTGACCGATTTTAAATGATCAGCAACATTATCGTTTAAGGTTGAAGTACTCCATTAAAGTTGTTAATAGATGAGGGTCTTCACATTCTCTCTCTCTCTCTCTCTCTCTCTCTCTCTCTCTCTCTCTCTCTCTCTCTCTCTTCCTCCCTGCATCCTCTGCAGTAATGGACATCATTTACTGGAGGGATATGGAGCGGACAGGCATGGTCCTCACTGGCCTGGTGGTGGCGCTGCTCTCACTCTTCCAGCTCAGCATCATCACTGTGGTCTCCACCCTCTCACTGGCCATCATGTGCTTCACCATCTCCGCACGAATCTACTGCAGTCTGCTGCATGCCCTGCAGCTCAGAGATGGCGCGCACCCCTTCGAGTGAGCGTGGGGCCTCGCCTCTTCTCTTTTCGTCTCTTCTCGTCTCTTCTCTCCTCGTCTCTTCTTGTCTATTCTCTTTTCTCCTTGTCTCTTCTCGTCTCTTCTCTCCTCGTCTCTTCTCTTCTCTCCTCGTCTCTTCTCTCCTCGTCTCTTCTTGTCTATTCTCTTTTCTCCTTGTCTCTTCTCGTCTCTTCTCTCCTCGTCTCTTCTCTCCTCTCCTCGTCTCTTCTCTCCTCGTCTCTTCTCTCCTCGTCTCTTCTTGTCTATTCTCTTTTCTCCTTGTCTCTTCTCGTCTCTTCTCTCCTCGTCTCTTCTCTTCTCTCCTCGTCTCTTCTCTCCTCGTCTCTTCTTGTCTATTCTCTTTTCTCCTTGTCTCTTCTCGTCTCTTCTCTCCTCGTCTCTTCTCTTCTCTCCTCGTCTCTTCTCTCCTCGTCTCTTCTTGTCTCTTCTCGTCTCTTCTTGTCTCTTCTCGTCTCTCCTCGTCTCTTCTTGTCTCGTCTCTTTTCTCCTCGTCTCTTCTCTCCTCGTCTCTTCTCTTCTCTTCTCTCCTCGTCTCTTCTTGTCTCTTCTCGTCTCTTCTCTTCTCGTCTCTTCTTGTCTCTTCTCTTCTCTTCTCGTCTCTTCTCTTGTGTTTCTGAACATGTCAGATGAGTGTCTTTGCATCCTGCAGATCCTATCTGGGCATGGACATTGGTGTGAGTGGAGACAAGGCTGAACACTGTATGCAGAGAGCAATCGTCCTGTCCTGCTCTGCACTGGACACCCTGAAGCGTCTGGTCTTCGTGGCTAATTTGTTTGACTCTCTCAAGGTGAGACTCAGGAAGGCCTAACAGAGCCCGTGTGTTATTGGCTTTGCTGTCTTTACCACCCGAGGGTGATGTGTTTTAGATGTTGAACCATTCAGAGCTCTGTCTTTTGCTTCCCATTTTGATTATAATTTACAGGCGTGTGTAATTAAGTGTGCTAATGGTGCTAATTAATCCACCAGCATTGCACCAGTTAACTCTGATGTCACAATCATTCATCATAGTTCTGATCTCACACTCCATCATAGCTCTGTCACACTCATTCATCATAGCTCTGATGTCACACTCATTCATCATAGCTCTGATGTCACACTCCATCATAGCTGTGATGTCACACTCATTCATCATAGCTCTGATGTCACACTCCTTCATCATAGTTCTGATCTCACACTCCATCATAGCTCTGATGTCACACTCATTCATCATAGTTCTGATGTCACACTCCTTCATCATAGCTCTGATGTCACACTCCGTCATCATAGCTCTGATGTCACACTCCGTCATCATAGCTCTGATGTCACACTCATTCATCATAGCTCTGATGTCACACTCCTTCATCATAGTTCTGATGTCACACTCCTTCATCATAGCTCTGATGTCACACTCCTTCATCATAGCTCTGATGTCACACTCCTTCATCATAGCTCTGATGTCACACTCCGTCATCATAGCTCTGATGTCACACTCCTTCATCATAGCTCTGATGTCACACTCCTTCATCATAGTTCTGATGTCACACTCCTTCATCATAGTTCTGATGTCACACTCCTTCATCATAGTTCTGATGTCACATTCCTTCATCATAGTTCTGATGTCACACTCCTTCATCATAGTTCTGATGTCACACTCCTTCATCATAGCTCGTTTTCTGCTCATGGTAGTTATGCGTGCTCCATCTCCTTCCTCCTGTTTGTCCACTTCACACCACCTCGTTGTTGAGATTCCCTTATCTGATTTGTTTTGATGACACACTTCCTGTCTTTAAAACTCCTCCATCAGGGATCTGCTTCCTCTCTTCTTCTGCGGTGGATTCTCCTCTGTTGGGTTGGGCTGTGTTGTTATTGCAGCCACACATTTCATCTCGCTTTCACTTCATCTTCAGATAAATAGCTGCCAGTTGTGGTCTGACAGTGTCATCCTACAAGACTTTTATTGTTTCAAACTGAAAACGTGAAGTGTGGAGCTCTCTCCGTTCAGGTCCTGTCTGAATAACCTGAACCCTCTTCATTTGCATAATCTGCCCCTCCCCTCCTAAGAACATGGCTCTCACACAACACAGGGTAAAGATAAAAGAGAACTCCTCACACTACATTTCTAGTCTTGGGTGTTCTGTGTAACTGTAATCACAATGTTAATGTAAACACAATCTCTTTCTTTCACATGTACTGTTTTCTAAAGCCCTGGTCCATTTCTCTCGTCGTCTTTTTAATCAGAACTTTAACATGTGAAATCGCACTGATGAACTTTAACATGTGAAAATCACAATGATCATTCTGTGCCACGTTTTCCTACTTTCTTAAACCATCCTTTTAGTTCCCATACTCCCAGTAAAGCCCAGTAAACCCAGACCCAGTCTGTCGTCCTGTTTGCACTGGGATACACAGCCCTTCCAGGAGGGACCAGGCTCCGTGGTCCCCACATTCTGACCTTCGTGGTATGTGTCATGGGAGATGAATGCTGTTCACCAGAGCAGGGCTGAGAGAAGCTCTCATTCTCTCAGAGCAACGGTCTCCAGTTTCAGACAGTGGTACTGGAATAACCACGCTGATACTCTCATTTGGAAGAGAAGCTCGTCCGTGTGGGATGGCCACGCCCACCAGGATCCCTCAACTGTGATTGGTTGTGTTTTTGCTTGTTTGGTAAAACGATGGTTTCTATTTTTCAGTTTCTGTTACTGATGTATCTGATGACATATCTTGGGGGCCTTTGTAACGGTCTTACTCTGCTCATCATCGGTATGGCCAAATCTATGACCACAGCCTTGTTAAAAATGTAAACAAAAATATTACTTCAACGTCACTGGTTAAGTGCTGGTGTAACGGGTCTGGGTCGGGCCGGGTCTGTTTCAGGAGTGATTGGTGTCTTCTCCCTCCCCCTCTTCTACAGGCAGTACCAGGTAATCATTCACGTCCTCCTTCTGTTTTTTTAATGCACAAGTTGCTTAGGGAGTCTGGTGATTGTCAGTGGAGAGTGTAGGTTTTTTGTTGTGATGAATGTTTACAGTTCTGAATTCCCCCTATTTAGGATCAAATTGACAGCCTGTTTGCCGTCCTACAAGCCCATGTTGACAACGTTAAAGACATGTGAGTGTGACTCCTACCCACTGATACATATCATATATTTTTTCTTTTTTTTACTGTAAACTTTGCCATACTGTTTATTTTGCCAGCTATTGTGTATAATTATTAATGAATTAATTATGTAATTATTCTTGTTTTCATGACAGCATGAATCGACTGGCCCAGGGTGGTGGCCCCGCCCCTGACTCCACCCCAGGCGGAGCCAAACCCAAAACCCTGTGAGGCGTCACAGAGAAGCGAATCAGAGAGATGTGGGAGGAGCAATAGGCTGTCACTCAGATGTCTTAATCAAAAGTCTTTATCCGTCACCACTTCCAGAACAATAGGGGAGAGACTAATGAAGCTGTAAAGTAAAGAAAGATGATGATGCATAAGAAAAAGAGGAGATTTGATGTCGCAGAATTTATAGCTACTTGATTGGTCCATTTCAAAACCTGCTATATGACTATGAAAGGTACCAGGGTCTCTATAGCAACCAGAGGAGCCGTGAATGTGGTCAGGACAATGATGGGGTCAGCGAGACGAGACCCTGCACGTATGAGGTGGTGCACCAGAACTTTCGGAAACAAGAATAAACTGAGTTTGTCTGAAATTAGATGAACCAAAACAAAGAATTAAAGGGCCAGTTTAGTAGATCCATCTTCACTTTTGATGGTTTTAAGAGAATGGCATACATACACGTGTGTGTGTGTGTGTGTGTGTGTGTGTGTGTGTGTGTGTGTGTGTGTGTGTGTGTGCACCTATAGAAACACCTGCTATGAACCCTGCATTATCAGTTCTTTTCTCCTTTGTGAATCTGTCTTTAAAACAAGCCCCCCCAGCACCGACTGTCTTTAAAACAAGCCCCCCCAGCACCCCCCCCCCCCCCTTCATGAGTGTGCCATGTAAAAACTTCAACATGTTTTGGTGTTTGTTGAGGTCCACCACAGCAGTACCAGACTAGCCCATCATCCTCACTCTCATTACCTCATGCCAAAGCTTATTAGACATCTGGTATTATAAGACATTTACATGAGGATAAGAACACATTTATACCACATTGAGTCCGGTTCTTGAAATTAAGAGTGAAATGAAAACTGAACTTTCACATTTAAAGTTAACAACAACATTTAGAACAACATATAGAGCTCATATCAGGATTTTTTGTTATGGTTAGCCTAAAATACTGTATGTTTGCTACACTACACTCTATATGACACACTGACCTGCATACAGATGCTAATATTTGGTGAAGAAATTATGCATTTTTGGCTGACTATGAAATGACATGACAGAAAAACTGGTCTCAGATCAGTTGAGAGTAGTAGGTTTGGAAAAGATAAGGAGCATAAGGATCATCTCACAGGAAAGGTCAACATCTCCCAGGAAAGGTCATCAGGATGTACTCAGAGAGCAGCAGTAGCTCTGGGTTAACTCCATCCTAATGGAGTCATCTGGAATCTGAAATATGACCTTTTACATCCCCAAAGTGTCATAATACCATCACTACTCATAAGGCCTTGATGTGCTTCACTGATGCATAAAACATCGCCTCAAATCCCCAAAAGGGTTTACTACTGGTGTTCATGAAATTGTTTCAACCAGAATTGCCTTATTTGTTTGTGCATGTGTGTGCGTGTTTGTGCTTGTGTGAGTGCATTCGTGCGTGCGTGCGTGTGTGTGTGTGTGAGAAAGATTCTCAGGCCTCAGTGATCTGGGCATAGTAATGGCATGCCCTTGTTATTGTCCAAAAACTCATCAGCCATGAGCTGTGTTGATCACCCACCCCGTCCTCCACCCCGTACTCCACCCCGCCCTCCACCCCGCCCTCCACCGTCTCTGTGTGAGGAGGTAACAGCAGACACTGCTGGTCTTCATGAGGGGCCAGTCTGAGAAACACTGTAAACATAGACTCCTGTAAGCGTAAGTAAACTCCTGTAAGCATACTGTGACCTTCATTTGAGAGCTTTTCTGACAACCTGAGCCCAAAGATGTCCTGCGTCCTGCGTCCTGCGTCCAACTCTTCCTCCAGCCCTCTGAACATGATCTACACTGAATCCTGAATGGAAGAATCGGAATATATACCTGCAGAACAACAGAGAAGACGTTGTACTGTACTTACGAAATGTTTCACAGCAAAACCGTCAGTGTTTTATTTACAGCTACACCATCAATCCGGCATGGTGTGGATCTACACGCTACACCCGTAGTGCGCTCACTTCTCTCTCAGACATTATCTCTCCCCTTAGCTAAAAGCCAATTGAACTTTTTTGTATTTTCAGCAAGCAAAGACAAATCTTGAATCTTGCAATAATATGTTGGGAATAAATATAAAACAGTTACTTTACCCCTCTATTGCATGACTTATTATTTAACCATGATAAAAATGTTTTATGTATGTAAAAGTGCTTTTTAATGGAAATTTTAAATAATAATAAAATTAATATTTTAAGGGGAGGTAGTTGGTAAATTGTTGCCATATGCCATGGAAAGTACCATAAAATCAAATTTTTTCCCAAAAACAAACTTTTAGTGAAAATTGGACTAAGGAAATCCAGATTATAAGTAATGATATATTTTACCCAATATTTAAACAGATACATTAAACCAATTCTACTTTTCATTTGGAATCTAAGGTAAGGTACATACGCCTGTAGTAAGACGTGTGCCACATCTCTCTTGACCACCTAGTGAAATGTAAAATAAAGAACCATGATATAAAAGATTGTGATAGAATGTCATAATATATGAAACATTTATTACTTTTTTATTATAAAATACCTTAAGTTGTTTCTTCTGGTTCTGCCCCTGTGTCTACCTGACTCTGACCTGTTACAACTCTCATTCAGGTTCACATCTACATCATCCATATTTGCCTATAGTTGCCATATGGCAACAATTTAATTTTACAATTTTATACAAAACTTATAGCATCTAAACTGGTATTATTGATGAATAAGTGGACATACCCCAGATAGTATTTTTTTTTTCCTTCAAGAAACTTCAAGGATTTGGGGGGCCTTCAGGTCATGAACTTCAGTGTGGTGTGTCAATGGGAAAATGAGGTACAAACATGGACTTTCTGGTCATGTGATGTCAAAAGTTGCTGTTCTTGTCAAAGTAGAAGTCTCCCCTACCCTCCCAATTAAATAGTAACATGAATTTTATATTTAACTTTTTATTAAAACCAAGATAAAGTAATTGTTGCCATATGTCAACACTATGCCATAAAGGGTTACCAGGTGTCCTCTCTGTCTCCATGCACCACGGCACCGTTTACGTTTATGTCATAGAAAGCTGAAAGTAGTTAAATGTATTCATTTGAATATATTGTGTTTTTACAGTGATGAAAAGCAAATCCAGTGCGTCATACTGAATTTAATAACAATTTCCCGACAATTCGGTGTGTTCACCGCCAGATGGCGACACGTTCGTTGCTTTTAAACGCGCATGAGTCGCACATTAGAATCTTTCTTACGCGTGTGTAACACTAAAACATAGTGTTTTGTGTTTAAGTTTTTAATGCGCGTTTTAACTGACCTAAATGTTTATGACATTTACAATAATTTGTTTTCATTTTCTATTTTTTTTGGCCATTACGATGCGCAGCATTTCATATCACAAGCCTTATTTAGAGCAATTAAATTGCAAGATATGGTGACATTTGCATTGGCAAAAAAACAAAAACACTCAAAAAAAACCCCGTTGTAATGCAGAAATGACACCTCTAACAATCTAACAAGTTATGAAACTACTCTAACAAACTTGCAAACCTTGTGAAATCCACTTAGACTCTAGATGTCACTGTCCAGCCTAAAGAAACAGCCCGGGCAGGCTCGGTCATTCAGAAACGAGCCGCTCCCAGCACAAAGGAGCGCTGCACCGAGTCGGAACCGGCGCGTCTCTTCAAAGGGCGCGAGGGGAGGGGAGAGTCGGACCAGGTCCCGTTTAAAGCGTCGCCCCGTGCTGCGCGTGCAGTTCCGTGCGCAAGTGGCTTCGACGGTGCGTCGTTTGTGTGAGGCGCTCGTGCACGTATGTTTAATGGAAATATTGATTATGTCATTAATAATGACGTCTGCAGTCAAGAGAAGCGCGTAACAGGTGGCCATGGTGGTTTGCTTTGTCCTGTGGTTAACTTTTGGCGTTGCTCAATTCTTGTGATTTATTAACGACCAGCGACGGATGGATTATAACAGTCTGATGGCCCCTCCGGTTCCGCCGCACAAACCCAGGTCCGGACGGCCCGCGGACGCGCAGGAGCGGGTGCTGAAGTGCGTGCTGCTCGGAGACGGCGCCGTGGGGAAAACGAGCCTTGTGGTCAGCTACACGACCAACGGCTACCCGACCAAATACGTCCCGACTGCGTTCGACGACTTCTCTGGTAAGCCAGGCGCGCGGATCCGGATTATAATCCAGCCGATACGGTAATTGGACCTACGTGGATGTCGCAAGTTTTGCTCGATTTCCCGTAACTTGCATAAAAAGTTGCATAAACTCTATAAGTCTATTTGTCTGGGCAGCAGGGTAAGGGCATTTTGACTTTAATTTTCTGTTATCTGCTAACACATGTATGAGTCAGAACCGAGTCCCTTGTAAACCTTTGACCAAGCATGACTCACTCTTATAGACTTTTCTCGAATTTATCACTCGACTTTTTAAATGGATGAACAGTTTATCCGTTTATGATCAAAGGGTTTTGCACGTTTTTTGGTTTTAAGAGTGTTTGCAAACTATTTGCCCACCAATATTTCGAACTAAACGGAATATTCGGATTTGTCATCAAAAGTCTCGTAGCAAATGTCTTGTGCAACTTCGCACTGCTCTTCTGAACTTTAAAGTGTGGCGTGTCCGAGATGTTAAGCTCCTGCGTGGAGGTGTCTGCGTGACGAGCTCGTGTGGGGTTTGTGCCACGGTGGCTGACGTCATAGCCCAAGCGCTTTGAACCTGCGTGACGTCTGAACAACTGATTTCCAAGATTACGCAATTCTGCAGGTGGCACTCCGGGGCAAAGAGTGCAACCAAAGGCGGATCAAATGACGGCGGTTTGGGCCGTGTGAAACGATACGGCCTCCTGTTGTACTGTGTGTCTGTAAGCGAGCTGTACCTCGACTAAACTTTACGCAAACAAAGTTCTGTTTGGAGTTTACACTGTAATGGGGTCGAAAGGGCCACGGAGCCAACTCCCAGTTCTAGGGGAGTTTACTCCTGAGATTGTCAGGGTAAGTTGTGCTTTATGGCTTACATATGTCATATACATATGCTACCTTATGGTCTCAATAATCATAGTCTTATGTTGAGAGTTGAATCGGTGGATGCAGAAGTGTGTGTGGGTGTCCGTGTGGGTGTCCGTGTGAGTGTGTGTGTGTGTGTGTGTGTGTGTGTGGGTGTGTGTGTGTGTGTGTGTGTGTGTGTGTGTTACTCACCTCTATCATGATGTTCCTCTGTTCCTTGCAGCAGTTGTACAGGTGGATGGACACCCAGTCAGACTACATCTCTGTGACACAGCTGGTCAGGTAAAGAAGACACACACACACACACACACACACACACACACACACACACATACACACACCCACTCTCACAAGCACACCCACTCTCTCTCTCTCTCTCTCTCTCTCTCTCTCTCTTTCTTGTTCACATAAACACTCCATAGAAATAATGTATTCAGTATATCTCTCTATCATACACACACATTCCACACAGTAAAGTTAGATGGCCACATAAGCCGGGTTTCCATCCAAGCCTTTCGAAAAAATAATGCGCAATTTCCAAGTTTCGGCAGAAAAAAATGTGAATTAAGCCTTGTTTCCATTCATTACAGTTATGCGAATAAACTTTAGATCACGTGAAAGGACGCCAAACAATAGTGGTTTTACGTCCATCTGGCAGTTACGCATTTTTGCACGTTGAGGTTTTGAAACATTTTTTTCTTTTTCTTTTCTATACATGGAGAAGTTAAATTCAATTTTTGCTCTCTCCAGAACTGTTTTTGTATGCATTTGCCATTTTTACATCGCGATCGTGTACAGAACCACATGACTTGAGGCATGATACGCCATCGTTTATGCGAAAAACCCTTTTCCATCCAGTTTTTCCGAATTTTGGCGATGCAATAATCTAACTTTTCCACCTCCTCCTAGCGTAATAATCTTTTTGCGATATTTGGGGCTTTTTTCGAATTTTGGTCTTTTTCCATCCAGTTTTTTTTATGCGCATTTTCAAAATGCGCAAAAACTCGGTGGATGGAAAACCCTCTATAGATGCGGAACTAATATACTGGCAGTGACAGCTTCTGAGAGAACCAGAATATGAAGACATACTCCCCGTCAGTGGCACAGAGGGAGGGAGTCTTCACAGGGAGGGGGTCTACATGGGGAGGGGGTCTTCACAGGGAGGCAGTCTTCACGGGGAGGGGGTCTTCACGGGGAGGGGGTCTACACGGGGAGGGGGTCTACACAGGGAGGGGGTCTTTACAAGGAGGCAGTCTTCACAGGGAGGGGGTCTAAACGGGGAGGGGGTCTTCACAGGGAGGCAGTCTTCATGAGGAGGGGGTCTTCACAGGGAGGGGGTCTACACGGGGAGGGGGTCTTCACAGGGAGGCAGTCTTCATGAGGAGGGGGTCTGTGAGAGTATGTGTAGTTCCTTACTCTGTCTATGTTTATTATGAGAAACAGTTAATCAGACATGCGGGTAACACTTCACAGATATGTGAGTTAATCGGACACAAACACTTTACAGATCTGTGCATGTTTCACATAGTTTGAAACTCTTCATCGCCATGTTTGAAAACCTTACAAATGACTGAACTCTCCAAACACTCAAGTCTTTATCTTTTACTGTGAAGGTTAACCAACCATTCTGGCCTTTTGGTAAACAGTAAGTAAAGCCTCCTTCCTTGTAGCTGGTGAAGCACACCGCGGACAACGTGTCCCAGCAGACCTCAGAGTGAGGCTGTCTCATGGGTTTCAGAGAGGAAGGATAATTGTCATGCCATATACATACATCACAGTCTACAGTCACTAGACTAGAAACACAGCACCTTGCTTCATTTAATCTTCCCTACAGATTATGAGTTTTGAAAGGCCCGGTGTCTGCTGAAACAATATAATACTAGCTGTAGCGAGTCATGATTGTGTGATTACACAGTATATCTATATCACAAGACATTTGAATGCTGGCTGTATTTTGCTGTTCTTTAAAAGGTATCAGTAGTGGGAGGGAGGGGTTAAATCTGCTCTGAGCTGGCTGAGTGTTCTTAAGACTTTGAGGGGCCCTGTTCTCTAAGCTTTGTGGATCTACAGTGTTAATTTACTTGATTTGTGTAGTGTAGCGGGCGGGTGTGTCACAGCTACACGCTTTGGCAGAGTTTAAAAGATTTCTGCTCTGCAGTAATGGTGGATACCTCAGTATACACCAGCCTATAAAGTTAGATTTAATTGATTCTATGAACAGTGAACCACCACAGAGCTAATCAAAGGGAATTTTATTGTTTAAAGAGAGATTTAGAATTCCAGGGAAGATTTTAGAGCTGAACGTGCCCTTGGATTTGACCTTGTTATGAAACATTTTATTAAGTACTGCATGATATGTGTTCACAAAACAATTGCTACTTTTATAATGACACCCTCCCTTCCCTCTCTCTCCCTCCGCTTCTCTATCCCTCCATTCCTCTCTCAGGACGAGTTTGACAAACTGAGGCATTTCTGCTATTCGAGGACAGACGTCCTCCTCCTCTGCTTCAGCGTGGTAAGCCCCGCCTCCTTCCAGAACGTGGGCGAGAAATGGGTCCCGGAGATACGCCGACGGTGCCCGCTCACCCCCTTCCTGCTGGTCGGGACCCAGTGTGACCTGAGACAGGACGTCAAGGTCCTGATCGACCTGGCACGGCAGCAGGAGCGACCCGTCCCCGAGCAGGACGCCCGAGCGCTGGCCGACAAGGTGGGGGCCGTCAGCTACGTGGAGTGCTCTGCTCTCACCCAGAAGAACCTGAAGGAGGTGTTTGATGCCGCCATCGCCCTGGGACTGCGACAGGCGGACAGACGGGCCCGTCGCCAGCGCCCGGTGCACAGCACGGCCGATAAGATGAGGATGCTCTCCAAGGCGTGGTGGAGGAAGTACGTTTGTGTGCAGTAAAGCAGGCGACGTGAAGGGAGTCCAGGAAGGGCGGGTTCTGGGTCCCGGAGAGGCGGGCTCTGGCTCCTGGCTCACAGGGACAAAGGGACATGTCCTGTGGTCTCTGGGAGGTTCACGCAGATGGAGGAAACAGTGACAGAGAAGGCGAGGTCCAGCCAGCAGGAGTCAGGAGCAATGCTACCATCTCAGTGTCCACAGTGAGCTGAGTTATTAGCTGTGGCCCTCAGAACTGTGTTATTAGCTGTGGCCCTCAGAACTGTTATTAGCTGTGGCCCTCAGAACTGTGTTATTAGCTGTGGCCCTCAGAACTGTTATTAGCTGTGGCCCTCAGAACTGTTATTAGCTGTGGCCCTCAGAACTGTGTTATTAGCTGTGGCCCTCAGAACTGTTATTAGCTGTGGCCCTCAGAACTGTGTTATTAGCTGTGGCCCTCAGAACTGTTATTAGCTGTGGCCCTCAGAACTGTTATTAGCTGTGGCGGTCAGAGCTGTTCAAGGTGAAGGACCTCTTCACCTTGCTATGATTTTGAAAAATTGAACACCATTCTCTGTTGCATATCAAGGTGGTATTTACTTACCCATGTCTGATAAATGTGTATTTTATTTTATTTTGGCAATGTCAACACTGGTCATCAATCTCAGTGCTGTTTGCACTCTCTCTATCCCTCTCTCACACACTCCCTCTCTCTATCTCTCTCACACCCACACACTGCCTCACTCTCACACTCCCTCTCTCTCACACACTCCCTCTCCGTCTCCCTGTTGCCCTCTGGACAGTGTTTAGTCAGTGCCCGTGTTTAAGCCTGCCTGATTGTTCTTGGCTGATTCCACAGAAACCTCTTTGCTCCTGTGAGGCAGGGCAGCGCCCTGTAACGCTTACGGTTTCATTCCTGTCACCTTCACGTTCAGAATCACTTTGTTCTGTCTTTCAAAAGGTAATGAAATATGAAGCAGGTTGACGGTGCCGGTACTGAATGTGTGGTCCGGAGTGGGGAGGGAGTCTGTCTCTCCCGGTTAAGCTTCATTGTAAATATGTATGTAATATAAAGTCCTCTTAGGGGCTGTGTTGGTTAACACACTGGCCTGAGCGTCTGCTGCACACTGTTGTGGTGAGGACAAGCCCAGTGGTGTGTTCTGTGAGCTACGTTTACTCCTGTGTGCCTCTCGGGATCATTTCTCAAATGACTTGGCAATTAAATGTAAACTGTACAGCAAAGGAAAAAAAAGATCTGACTGGTGTAAATGACATGGCCTGTGCTGAGGGTGTGGCCTATACTGAGGGTGTGGCCTGTGCTGAGTGTGCGGCCTGTGCTGCAGTGCCGTAACTTTAATCAGGGGATAATCTGTTGATTTTTGTATATTGTTATAATTTGATGCTATTGCTGCTTCCTGTGTCTCTGTCCTTTGAAGATCACTCCTGATGGGTCATGTGACTGTGTTCATTTCCTGTTTCCTGTTCCTCCTAACCATGAAAAATACATTCAGTTCTTTGAACCAAAAGTGAAATTTCTTTGTCTTTTATTGCCTGTTGTCCATGACTTTAAGACGAATGAATAAAAATGATAATAATAATGAGAGTATGGTATGGTAATGAGAGTATAGAGTTTGACTCTAAGCGTGAACAAAACATAATCATTGTGAATGCGTCTACAGGCCTGCTGTTGGCATGGATACCTACTTTGTTTTCCAAGATATGATTAATCTGGAAGTGTCGGCCCAGCTGACTGTACAGAGAATATGGGTCTGATAGGCATGAAAGAACAGTTCATTTGGCTGTCTTCGCCACGGTAACAGAGTCCATCCCAGCAATTTATTGGATTTGTCTGAGACAAGCCAATCACAGAGGGAAAACCACAGTCTCTTCTCTCCTGTCCAATCACAGAGGTAGGCCAGTTTTAATGATTGCCTTCGTGAGAGTTTTAAAATGTGTCTGAAATCCAGACGAGGTCAAGCCTAGAGACGGGCCACTCCTGGTAGACATGTCTTCTGTTCCAGTGAAGAGGTAATTAAGGTAAAATAGAGATTAACTGAGCCGTGGCCGTGATCAGGAGTGCTGCTGGTGTGTGGTTGGCTAAGCGTTCTGGTTGTTATTGGTGGAGTGAAGTAAGAGTAGTATAAAAGTACTGTGTGCGTGTGAGTGTCGGGACGGCCCTGAACAGGAACAGCTGTGGCATATGACGAGTCAACACCCCTGCGTCGGATGCCTGGTTTCATTTGAGCCAAGCCCAGCTAGGCGACGTGGGTAGGTCTGGTCCGGTCTGGGAGCGTGGGCTGGTTCTGTGGAGTATTACTGTGGGAAGATGCAGACCTCTTACACAGCTGTGGGGGGGGGGTCTGGAATCACAGTGCCAGACCTCAGTCTTCAGGATAGTGTGGGTTCCCACCATAATTATTTGGTCTGTGTCTATAATGTCTGTGCAATGAAGCGTGAAAGGCGATGAGCTGTGGGACAGCTGCACAGGCCTGTCCCCTCGTCCCCTCGTCCCCCCGTCCCCTCGTCCCCGTGGGAGTAACGGCTCTCAACA
>NC_135226.1:4882073-4914573 GCF_052324685.1 Brachyhypopomus gauderio
TGGTAAGGACGTGTGGTAAGGACTAGTGTCATGACAGAATATTCAGTCATGAACCACACGCTGAGGTTTGATCTGATCTGAAGTGGCCTGATCATATAGGACTTCATAGCGAGACTTTAATCTGGTATTACGATGGCCCAGTTGTGCTCACCCACATGCAGACAGACCCCCTCAGGTCCTGCTCCTGTACACCCAGGGCCCGATGGACCCTCATGCAGGAAATAGCATGCAGACATAACCTCCCGTTCACCAGCAGCACGACTACTGAGCCTCCCGTCACACTTTGTAGGATGGCGGGGCATCGCCCAGGGCAGAAGCTGCTGGTCAGGGACGTGATGTTCCTCAACCAGTGTCAATGGAGCCCATTGAGAAGAACCAGCAGTGACACATCCCACCCCTACCCAGCGAGCCCGGGCAGGAAGAGAGACGAGTGTCACGCCCCCACCAAGCGAGTCCCAGCGGGGACAGAGGGGACAGTGTCACGCCCCGACCTCCCGGGTCTAGTGTGAGCAGCAGAGAGAAACACTAACTGTCTCACGCCAAACGCCTGCATAATCAGCTGGAATAACACTGTATTATATATGCCTACGCAGACATGCAAACACACAGCCATGCCTGTTTACATGTGCATCTTCCTACACATGTTCCTACGCACGTTCCAATGCAGCCACACACACACACACACACACACACACACACACACACACACAGTACGTATGTACACCATCAACACTCTGCAGAAAAACGCTACATGGTTACAGACAGAATTAACATCGCTACAGGTGACCTGCATAGCCAGACACATAAACAAAGTCTAGAGATAGAAATACCCCTTTGCTGTGCACACACACACACACACACACACACACACACACACACACACACACACACACACACACACACACACACACACACACATGCACCAGCGCACACACAGACATAAACAAACATTACTCACAGTATACCCCAGTTTAGATACCCAGACACCCTGGTGCATAGCAGTCTCCCTGTCTTCTCTTTTTTTAATCTCTCCTACACAAATAATACCCCCGACCACACACACACACACACACACACACACACACACACACACACACACACACACACACACACACCCACAGTTTTCTTTGATAGTGCAGAAAGAATCAGAAGCTATATAGGTTCACCCTCTTCATTTTCAAATCAGTGGTTCAGTCTGTGGTCTTTTGTGGATATTGTTTATACCTTCATCATCATCTTCTCACATCAGAACCTGTGTGTTCTTGATCCAGTGCAATATTTAATCGCCAAACATAATAAATGGCTGTCTTGTCTTATTTCTGGAAGGTGGAGGTTCCACAGATATGCAGATATGAGTGTTCAGCATGTGTGCATGTTTTTAGGGACTTTTAGCGTGACAGTCGAGTGGTAGTGGTAGGCATCTAAACTAGGATTGGATATCAGTTTTCGTTGCTTCCATAATAAAAGTTTCCTGACAGTCTGTCCAATCTATTGTCCTGGCTTCAGAGTCTGTATTTACCAACAACAGAGTTCCCATGTGAAATGTGAAGGGGCTTGAACAGAAACACTCCTCACGCTGTTGTTTGAGGCCCACAGAGAAACAGATGTTCCCTTACAAATGTGTGTGACATCATACAACACCCGGACCATGCTATCAGCCAGCCTGGCCTTTCTGGAACCAGGCAGGGTTAGGGGGTGGGGCAGGGGGGTTAGGGGGTGGGGCAGGGGGGGTTGGGGGCCGGAATGAGGTCATAAGCCCAGACTGCTAAAACAGACACATGTTGTAAAAGCTCAATCGGTCGATGGCTCGTGATAAATCTCTTTCCCAGAAGGAGCTTATGGGGCTGTGAGGAGCAGACAGAGCAGTAGGGGTTAAGGAGAGCACAGAGCATCTCCCACACGCTCCCATGTGCTTCTTCAGGACACGCGCTGGACCACAGCCACGTCACCCCCCCCCACCCCCCCCCCCCCCCCGGTTCAGCCCTGCTACCCCCCCCCCCCCCCCCCCCCGGTCTGGGCTGGAGGGGCTGTCTCGTGGTCCCCCACTGTGATTGCCCTCACCGTTCCCCTTACATTGTTTGGGTGACACTGAGGAGTGTGAGGAGTGTGAGGGGAGTGTGAGGAGTGTGAGGGGAGTGAGGGGAGTTAAGGGAGTGAGGAGAGTGAGGGGAGTTAGGGGAGTGAGGGGAGTAAGGAGAGTGAGGGGAGGGAGGAGAGTGAGGATAGTGAGGGGAGTGAGGAGAGTGAGGGGAGTAAGGAGAGTGAGGGGAGTGAGGGGAGTGAGGGGAGTGAGGAGAGTGAAGAGTGTGGGAGTGAGGAGAGTGAGGGGAGTTAGGGGAGTGAGGGGAGTTAGGAGAGTGAGGGGAGTGAGGGGAGTTAGGGGAGTGAGGAGAGTGAGGGGAGGGAGGAGAGTGAGGATAGTGAGGGGAGTGAGGAGAGTGAGGGGAGTTAGGGGAGTGAGGAGAGTGAAGAGAGTGTGGGAGTGAGGAGTGAAGAGAGTGAGGGGAGAGAGGAGAGTGAGGGAAGTGAAGAGAGTGAAGGGGAGAGGGGAGTGAAGGCAGTGAGAGGAGTGAAGAGAGTGAGGGGAGTGTGAGGAGTGTTTGAGCGGTGCGACCTGCTGTGTGCGGAGCGACCGCGTAGAACCCTTAGTGTCCATCGCTCTGTCAGTGTCTCTGACCGCTGGATGGGTCACACGAACAACACTTGAATTTGAAGTAAACACTTACATGGAACTTCATAAAAATGTTATATTTTAGCTTTTAGTAATTTTCTTGTCTGAAGGGATTTTATTCCAGTGAGCGTTACAAACCGCAGGACCAGAGAGACAGACCAGCACTGCTCACACTGGCCAACACACAGCATGTTATTAGCTGTGCGTGATGGAGAGAGTGGTACATCTGTGGGATTACACGGAGCTTCTTGCCAAATTGTTTCATGGATAAATATCTCCGCTCCAGGCATAAACACAACATCACACACACACATCATGCTCACACATATCACACTCACACACATCACAGACATATCACACATCACACTCACACACATCACAGACATATCACACTCACACACATCACACACACACATCACACTCACACACATCACGCTCACACATATTACACTTTCACACATCACAGACATATCACACTCACACACATCACACACACACACATCACGCTCACACACATCACAGACATATCACACTCACACATATCACACATATCACACTCACACACATCACAGACATATCACACTCACACATATCACACTCGCACACATCACATAGAACACTCACACACATCACACACACACACACCACATTCACACACATATCGCACTCACACACATCACACACACATCACACTCACACACATCACACTCACACACATATCACACTCACACACATCACACACACACACACATCACACTCACACACATCACACTCACACATATTACACTTTCACACATCACAGACATATCACACTCACACATATCACACTCACACACATCACACTCACACACATCACGCTCACACACATCACAGACATATCACACTCACACACATATCACACTCACACACATATCACACTCACACACATCACACACACACATCACACTCACACATCAAGCTCACACATATCACACACATATCACACTCACACACACATCACACTCACACATCATGCCCACACACATATCACACTTTCACACATCACAGACATATCACACTCACACATCATGCTCACACATATCACACTTTCACACATCACAGACATATCACACTCACACACATCACACTCACACATATCACACTCACACATATCACACTCACACACATCACAGACATATCACACTCACACACATCACACATACACATATCACACTAACACACATTACACACATATCACACTCACACATATCACGCTCACACATATTACACTCACACATATTACACTCACACAGATCACAGACATATCACACTCATACACATCACACTCACACACATCACAGACATATCACACACACACACACATATCACACTCACACACATCACACACACACTTATCACACTCACACTCACACACATTACAGACATATCACACTCATACACATCACGCTCACATATATCACACTCACAAACATCACAGACATATCACACTCACACACATCACACTCACACATATCACACTCACACACATCACAGACATATCACACTCACACACAGCACACACACATCACGCTCACACATATCACACTCACACACATCACACACATCACACTCACACATATCACACTCACACACATCACAGACATATCACACTCACACACATATCACACACACACATCACGGTCACACATATCACACTCACACACATCACAGACATATCACACTCACACATATCACACACACACATCACGTTCACACATATCACACTCACACACATCACAGACATATCACACTCACACACATCACACACACACATCACGCTCACACACATCACACACACACATCACGCTCACACATATCACACTCACACAGATCACACACACATCACGCTCACACACATCACACACACACATCACGCTCACACATATCACACTCACACACATCACAGACATCACACTCACACACATCACACACACATCGCAGTCACACATATCACACTCACACACATCACAGACATATCACACTCACACACATCACACACACACATCACACTCACACACATCACACACACACATCACACACACACATCACGCTCACACATATCACACACATATCACACTGACACACATATCACACTCACACACATATCACACTCACACACATCACACACACACATCACACTCACACATCAAGCTCACACATATCACACACATATCACACTCACACACACATCACACTCACACATCATGCCCACACACATATCACACTTTCACACATCACAGACATATCACACTCACACATCATGCTCACACATATCACACTTTCACACATCACAGACATATTACACTCACACACATCACACTCACACATATCACACTCACACATATCACACTCACACACATCACAGACATATCACACTCACACACATCACACATACACATATCACACTCACACACATTACACACATATCACACTCACACATATCACGCTCACACATATTACACTCACACATATTACACTCACACAGATCACAGACATATCACACTCATACACATCACACTCACACACATCACAGACATATCACACACACACACACATATCACACTCACACACATCACACACACACTTATCACACTCACACTCACACACATTACAGACATATCACACTCATACACATCACGCTCACATATATCACACTCACAAACATCACAGACATATCACACTCACACACATCACACTCACACATATCACACTCACACACATCACAGACATATCACACTCACACACAGCACACACACATCACTCTCACACATATCACACTCACACACATCACACACATCACACTCACACATATCACACTCACACACATCACAGACATATCACACTCACACACATATCACACACACACATCACGGTCACACATATCACACTCACACACATCACAGACATATCACACTCACACATATCACACACACACACATCACGTTCACACATATCACACTCACACACATCATAGACATATCACACTCATACACATCACAGACATATCACACTCACACACATCACACACACACACATCATGCTCACACACATCACACACACACATCACGCTCACACATATCACACTCACACACATCACACACACACATCACGCTCACACACATCACACACACACATCACGCTCACACATATCACACTCACACACATCACAGACATCACACTCACACACATCACACACACATCACACTCACACATATCACACTCACACACATCACAGACATATCACACTCACACACATCACACACACACATCACACACATCACACACACACATCACACACACACATCACGCTCACACATATCACTCACACACATCACACCCACACTCACACACGTGTGTTCTTTATGGTAGGAGAAGATAGAAGATAGATATGATAGTATTTTGACTGCAAGATGACCAGCTGAATGTTCCAGTGCAGAAGGAACTTTGTGGTGTCGGGTGTGGCCAGTTCAACCTGCACAGTTATTAGAGTCTTAGAGAAAAGATGAGACACATAGCTGATCTATCAGTGTTAGGTTCAAGTGTGTGGAAACTTTAACAGACTGTTTCCTGCCAGAATAGCAGCTAACAGTTAGCCTGATCCCTTCCTGGGCTCACACACCATCACACACTCTCACACTCTCACACTCTCACATGGTCACACACTCACACACTCTCACACACCATCACACACTCTCACACTCTCACACACTCTCACACACTCTCATACTCTCACACTCTCACATGGTCACACACTCACACACTCTCACACACCATCACACACTCTCACACTCTCACACACCATCACACACTCTCACACTCTCACACTCTCACATGGTCACACACTCACACACTCTCACACACCATCACACACTCTCACACTCTCACACACTCTCACACACTCTCATACTCTCACACTCTCACATGGTCACACACTCACACACTCTCACACACCATCACACACTCTCATACTCTCACACACTCTCACACACTCTCATACTCTCACACTCTCACATGGTCACACACTCACACACTCTCACACACCATCACACACTCTCATACTCACACACTCTTACACACTCTCACACTCTCACACTCTCACATGGTCACACACTCACACACTCTCACACACCATCACACACTCTCACACACTCTCATACTCTCACACTCTCACATGGTCACACTCACACACTCTCACACACCATCACACACTCTCATACTCTCACACACTCTCACACACTCTCATACTCTCACACTCTCACATGGTCACACACTCACACACTCTCACACACCATCACACACTCTCACACTCTCACACACTCTCACACACTCTCATACTCTCACACTCTCACATGGTCACACACTCACACACTCTCACACACCATCACACACTCTCATACTCTCACACACTCTCACACACTCTCATACTCTCACACTCTCACATGGTCACACACTCACACACTCTCACACACCATCACACACTCTCATACTCTCACACACCATCACACACTCTCATACTCTCACACAGTCACACACACTCACACTCTCACACACCATCACACATTCTCTCACACCATCACACACTCTCACACTCTCATACACCATCACACACTCTCACACTCCGTCACACACTCTCACATGGTCACACACTCACACTCTCACATGGTCACACTCACACACTCTCACACACCGTCACACACTCACACACCGTCACACACTATCACATGGTCACACAGACACACTCTCACATGGTCACACATACACACTCTCACATGGTCACACACTCACACACTCTCACATGGTCACACACACACACTCTCACACACTCTCACATGGTCACACACACAAACTCACACACTCTCACATGGTCACACACTCACACACTCTCACACACCATCACACACTCACACACCATCACACACTCTCACACACTCTCACATGGTCACACACTCACACACTCTCACATGGTCACACACATAAACTCTCACACACTCTCACATGGTCACACACTCTCACATGGTCACACACTCACACACTCTCACACACCATCACACACTCACACACCGTCACACACTCTCACATGGTCACACAGACACACTCTCACACACTCTCACATGGTCACACACACAAACTCTCACACACTCTCACATGGTCACACACTCACACACCATCACACACTCACACACCGTCACACACTCTCACATGGTAACACAGACACACTCTCACACACTCTCACATGGTCACACCGTCACACACTCTCACACACCATCACATACTCCTATGAGCTTGAGAACAGCAGCACTGGTGAAGCCTGTATAAGAACACGCAAGGACAAGATGACGAGGATGAGACGACGAGGAAGAGACAAGGACGGAATGATGAGGACGAGACAAGGACGAGACAAGGATGAGACGAGGACAAGCAGCTGAAGGGGGCAGATTAATCTTTCCCTGTCACACAGATACAGCCCAACACAGGCACCTCGGTGTCAAACGAATGAACAAACAAACAAATATAAGATTTGACACTTGCTTTGTTTCTAGCCTGCGGAAGTTTAGCATTAAATTAAACTTGTAACATGCATCTAATTAGCCCATATGCTAATCTCATTATTAATCTTTGAATGAACAGGTCCCCTCTGTAAACAAACACACACACATTTTTTGGTATGCATTGAAGTCTCTCTCTCTCTCTCTCTCTCTTTCTCGCTCATAGATAATTGAGGCTGGTTAAGTTTGTCTCTCTCTCTCTCTGTCTGTCTGTCTCTCGCTCTCTCAGCATCTGTGTGTGCTGCTGTGGAGGCTGGGTACATTTGTCTCTCTCTGTCTCTCTGTGTCTCTCTCTGGATACATTTGTCTCTCTTTCTCTCCCGAGGGTTTTCCTGCCTCTTTCACACAGGCCTCCATTGTTCCCGAGAGCAGATATTTCCCTGTGGCGGTGTTTCCTGGGCCTCTCCCCTACCTGACAGCACATTCCTTCTTCCTGACGACACCTTCTTGTTTCCATCGGCATCTGATGTGGCTACCAACATCTGTCAACACCAACCTCTCTACACAGAACACCTACAGTCAAACATATGTCAACACCAACCTCTCTACACAGAACACCTACAGTCAAACATATGTCAACACCAACCTCTCCACACAAAACACCTACAGTCAAACACCTGTCAACACCAACCTCTCTACACAAAAGACCTACAGTCAAACATGTCAACACCAACCTCTCTACACAAAACACTTACAGTCAAACATATGTCAACACCAACCTCTCTACACAAAAGACCTACAGTCAAACATGTCAACACCAACCTCTCTACACAAACCACTTACCATCAAACATATGTCAACACCAACCTCTCTACACAAAAGACCTACAGTCAAACATGTCAACAACAACCTCTCTACACAAAACACTTACAGTCAAACATATGTCAACACCAACCTCTCTACACAAAACACCTACAGTCAAACATATGTCAACACCAACCTCTCTACACAAAACACCTACAGTCAAACATATGTCAACAACAACCTCTTTACACAAAACACTTACAGTCAAACATATGTCAACACCAACCTCTCTACACAAAAGACCTACAGTCAAACATGTCAACACCAACCTCTCTACACAAACCACTTACAGTCAAACATATGTCAACACCAACCTCTCTACACAAAAGACCTACAGTCAAACATGTCAACAACAACCTCTCTACACAAAACACTTACAGTCAAACATATGTCAACACCAACCTCTCTACACAAAACACCTACAGTCAAACATATGTCAACACCAACCTCTCTACACAAAACACCTACAGTCAAACATGTCAACAACAACCTCTTTACACAAAACACCTACAGTCAAACATATGTCAACACCAACCTCTCTACACAAAACACCTACAGTCAAACATGTCAACACCAACCTCTCTACACAAAACACTTACAGTCAAACATATGTCAACACCAACCTCTCTACACAAAACACCTACAGTCAAACATATGTCAACAACAACCTCTCTACACAAAACACCTACAGTCAAACATATGGCAACACCAGCCTCTCTACACAAAACACCTACAGTCAAACATATGTCAACAACAACCTCTCTACACAAAACACCTACAGTCAAACATATGTCAACACCAACCTCTCTACACAAAACACCTCCAAACACCTGTCAACACCAACCTCTCTACACAAAACACCTCCAAACATTTCTCAACACCAACCCCTT
This sequence comes from Brachyhypopomus gauderio, assembly GCF_052324685.1. Classification (NCBI taxonomy): domain Eukaryota; kingdom Metazoa; phylum Chordata; class Actinopteri; order Gymnotiformes; family Hypopomidae; genus Brachyhypopomus; species Brachyhypopomus gauderio. The sequence goes on from NC_135226.1 coordinate 4,892,024, forward strand.
TACACAGAACACCTACAGTCAAACATCTCTCAACACCAACCTCTCTATACAGAACACCTACAGTCAAACATATGTCAACACCAACCCCTTTATACAGAACACCCACACAAGCACATACACACATACTCAGACACACACATTCACACATGCACACACAAGCACACACAAGCACACACACATGCACACACACACATACACACACACATGCACACACACATATTCATGCACATACATACACACATTCACATACAGACAGGCACAAACGTACACACATTCACACAAATACATGCACACACACACACACGCACACACACACACACACACACACACACACACACACACACACACACACACACACACACACACACACACACACACACACACACAGTGCCATGCATACCCTGTGTCTCCTCACACTCCTGACCGTTGTAGAACAGGGCCCCTTTACAGTAATTAATTCCACCAGGATCATGGTCACAATCATGAAGACATCACACGTCAACACATCCAGAGATGTGCACGGTTTGTCTCTTTACAGTTTACTTACTCTGTATAAGGACCTTGGGGTATGATCCAGCCTGTTCATGGACACAACATGTGCAATTGATTTCTTTTTTATTACAGACCCATTTTCCACAAAACATTGGCTTAGTAAAGGTCCAAGCTGCCTCTTCTAACACCTCGTTACTGTTGTTTTCTGGCTGGTGTTTGTGCACTCACAGCACTGAACACGACCTACAGCCAATCAGGAACCTAGCCGAGATCTAGACGTTAGTGACCGCGCACCCTATTCAGAAACCGCACCCTCCCCCACCTCGGTACCCCACTCACGTCACGTAGGCCAACTGAGGCCTCCTCTGTCCCCGGACTGGGTAACTCCCCTAGGGTGACCCTTCCTAAGCCAGCCCGGGTGGTCCCTTTTAAACTAACCGTTCTGTTAGGAGAAAGGTCAGAGGTTGCTTCAGTGCGTTCAGTGGTTGTAGGAGAGAACCCCACAGTCAATTACTAAGCCAACCCCCCTCTTCAGTTTCCTTCCTGAAGCCACCCTCCTCAGTCTCTGCCCCCTCCTCAGTCTCCACCCCCTCCTCAGTCTCCGCCCCTCCTCAGTCTCCGCCCCCTCCTCAGTCTCCACCCCCTCCTCAGTCTCTGCCCCCTCCTCAGTCTCCGCCCCCTCCTCAGTCTATGCACCCCTCCTCAGTCTCCACCCCCTCCTCAGTCTCCGCCCCTCCTCAGTCTCCACCCCCCTCCTCAGTCTCCGCCCCCTCCTCAGTGTACGCACCCCTCTTCAGTCTCCGCCCCCTCCTCAGTCTCCACCCCCTCCTCAGTCTCCACCCCCTCCTCAGTCTCCAACAATTTTCAGTCTCTGCCCCCTCCTCAGTCTCCACCAATTCTCAGTCTCCGCCCCCTCTTCAGTCTCCACCCCCTCCTCAGTCTCCGCCCCCACTTCAGTCTCCATGATCCATGGGAATCAAGACTGCCTCCACACACATCTTTTCACCTTCCCCCGTGCATGTGTGTGAGGGTAAACGTTCTCACCAGCTTGTATCTCGGTCAGGGTTAAGACAGCAACCCTACTGTCGGTGAAGCAGTGAGTGAAATCAGTAAAACAGTTACAGTTACCACCATCACCATGCTGAACATTGTGGATATAAGATTAGTAAATTATCACAGATACAGTATACTCTCACAGACACAGTGTGTTCTCACAGACACAGTGTACTCTCACAGACACAATGTACTCTCACAGATACAGTGTACTCTCACAGATACAGTGTGCTCTCATAGACACAGTGTGCTCTCACAGACACAGTGTACACTCACAGATACAGTAAACTCTCACAGATACAGTGTGCTCTCACAGACACAGTGTACTCTCACAGATACAGTGTACTCTCACATATACAGTGTACTCTCACAGACACAGTATACTCTCACAGACACAGTGTACTCTCACAGATACAGTGTGCTCTCACAGACACAGTGTGCTCTCACAGACACAGTGTACACTCACAGACACAGTGTACTCTCACATATACAGTGTACTCTCACATATACAGTGTACTCTCACAGACACAGTGTACTCTCACAGATACAGTGTACTCTCACAGACACAGTATACTCTCACAGACACAGTGTACTCTCACAGATACAGTGTGCTCTCACAGACACAGTGTGCTCTCACAGACACAGTGTGCACTCACAGACACAGTGTACTCTCACATATACAGTGTACTCTCACAGATACAGTGTACTCTCAAAGATACAGTGTGCTCTCACAGACACAGTGTACACTCACAGATACAGTGTGCTCTCACAGATACAGTGTGCTCTCACATATACAGTGTACTCTCACAAATACAGTGTACTCTCACATATACAGTGTACTCTCACAGATACAGTGTACTCTCACATATACAGTGTACTCTCACAGATACAGTGTGCTCTCACAGACACAGTGTACTCTCACAGATACAGTGTGCTCTCACAGACACAGTGTACACTCACAGACACAGTGTACTCTCACAGATACAGTGTACTCTCACATATACAGTGTACTCTCACAAATACAGTGTACTCTCACAGATACAGTGTACTCTCACAGATACAGTGTGCTCTCACAGACACAGTGTACTCTCACAGATACAGTGTGCTCTCACAGACACAGTGTACACTCACAGACACAGTGTACTCTCACAGATACAGTGAACTCTCACAGACACAGTGTACTCTCACAGATACAGTGTACACTCACAGACACAGTGTACTCTCACGGTGTAGTTTTTTAGCCTTCAGGAAGAGAAACAGGCAGCTGTTCAGAACTGTACATCAGAATTGTACATCAGCTGTACATTTACAAGGTACCTTATGTCCTTATTTGAGGACATTTTGGAACAAAGGTCGGAGGTTAGTTACACACTCCATCACACCCTGGGTCTCAGGTGTATACTGTCTGAATGTGTTATGAGGTAAGGTTTTACACAACAGTCTCTGAACATGGCTGTTCTAATCAGGGTGCTCTTTGCCGTGAATCGTCCTTACACACACAGCTTTGATGTTGGAGGCGTGTCCTCTTGATCCTATAGGGGTATACGTTGTGCTGCAGGGCGATTTAAACAAAAAGTAGATTAGTTGTCCCAGTGAGCAGAGTTCAGTGTATCAGAGGTGAGAAGCAGGCTCTAATGCTTCGTTCTTAGAAACGTCATGGCCAACACGTTCTCTCACTGTCGCTCTGCGGGGCTTCTGCTGTGACAGGCAGAGTTTTAACGCACGCATGTCGACAGTGTGCCGGGCCCAGTTTCTTCACTGTAAATGTTAAGAGCAGGTTAACCATTGGAGAGAGAATGGAAACTCACAGTGCTTCCTGTAGGATGAAATGATTCACAAGTGAAGATTGACCCTGAAGTATCGAGTACTGAGCACACTGCATCGTATGATTACACACACACACACACACACACACACACACACACACACACACACACACACACACACACACACACATACACACACACACACACACACACATACACACAAATGCACACAGAACAACAGACCAATGCTCCTGACGACTGTAGTTTTAGTTTTTTTTCTTTGACAGTTTATTACTCTCTGTACAAACACAATTATGTATTTTGCCCCACACTTTGATCAGAAGGAATGTGTGTGTGTGTGTGTGTGTGTGTGTGTGTGTGTGTGTGGTGTGTGTGTGTGTGTGTGTGTGTGTGTGTGTGTGTGTGTGTGTGTGTGTGTGTGTGTCTGTGTGTCTGTGTGTCTGTGTGTGTCTGTGTGTGGGTGTGTGTGCATACTTGACAAAAGATCCTGGCAAAGTATGTGATTAAGAGATTATGGATATCTGAGAAAATTAAAGTGTTAGTCCAAACTGAAAATGCTCAAATGAGGATTAGGAGAGAAACAAAGGCAGGAGAGAGAGAGAGAGAGAGAGAGAGAGAGAGAGAGAGAGAGAGAAAGAGAGGGAGGGAGGGAGGGAGGGAGTTCTCCTAGTTTGTTAATTGTTTCTTACTAGTTTCCTGAGTGACAGAAGCTGAATAAGCATGGTTGCTGTCACCCAAAACAACCCCCACCAGCCACACACACACACACACGCACACACACGCACACACACACACACACACACACACACACACACACACACACACACACACACACACACACACACACACACACACACACACACACACACTGCCCTCAGTCAGGAAAACAGCAATTTGATTATGCGGTGTGTCAGCACCTCAGCCAAACGCTGACCCATCACAGGCCTCTGTTCCAGGACATCAGACGTTTTCCACACGGTTTCCCGATGTCTCTCTCGTTCCCCTACACTCGTCCGCTGTCTCTCGTTCCCCTACACTCGTCCGATGTCTCTCGTTCCCCTACACTCGTCCGATGTCTCTCGTTCCCCTACACTCGTCCGCTGTCTCTCGTTCCCCTACACTCGTCCGCTGTCTCTCGTTCCCCTACACTCGTCCGATGTCTCTCGTTCCCCTACACTCGTCCGCTGTCTCTCGTTCCCCTACACTCGTCCGATGTCTCTCGTTCCCCTACACTCGTCCGCTGTCTCTCGTTCCCCTACACTCGTCCGATGTCTCTCGTTCCCCTACACTCGTCCGCTGTCTCTCGTTCCCCTACACTCGTCCGATGTCTCTCGTTCCCCTACACTCGTCCGCTGTCTCTCGTTCCCCTACACTCGTCCGCTGTCTCTCGTTCCCCTACACTCGTCCGATGTCTCTCGTTCCCCTACACTCGTCCGCTGTCTCTCGTTCCCCTACACTCGTCCGATGTCTCTCGTTCCCCTACACTCGTCCGCTGTCTCTCGTTCCCCTACACTCGTCCGATGTCTCTCGTTACCCTACACTCGTCCGCTGTCTCTCGTTCCCCTACACTCGTCCGATGTCTCTCGTTCCCCTACACTCGTCCGATGTCTCTCGTTCCCCTACACTCGTCCGCTGTCTCTCGTTCCCCTACACTCGTCCGATGTCTCTCGTTCCCCTACACTCGTCCGCTGTCTCTCGTTCCCCTACACTCGTCCGATGTCTCTCGTTCCCCTACACTCGTCCGCTGTCTCTCGTTCCCCTACACTCGTCCGATGTCTCTCGTTCCCCTACACTCGTCCGCTGTCTCTCGTTCCCCTACACTCGTCCGATGTCTCTCTTTCCCCTACACTCGTCCGATGTCTCTCGTTCCCCTACACTCGTCCGCTGTCTCTCGTTCCCCTACACTCGTCCGATGTCTCTCGTTCCCCTACACTCGTCCGATGTCTCTCGTTCCCCTACACTCGTCCGCTGTCTCTCGTTCCCCTACACTCGTCCGATGTCTCTCGTTCCCCTACACTCGTCCGCTGTCTCTCGTTCCCCTACACTCGTCCGATGTCTCTCGTTCCCCTACACTCGTCCGCTGTCTCTCGTTCCCCTACACTCGTCCGATGTCTCTCGTTCCCCTACACTCGTCCGCTGTCTCTCGTTCCCCTACACTCGTCCGCTGTCTCTCGTTCCCCTACACTCGTCCGATGTCTCTCGTTCCCCTACACTCGTCCGATGTCTCTCGTTCCCCTACACTCGTCCTAGCCGGAGCACAGATCTCCCTGCCTGGCCTCGCGTGCCTTGGACACTTGCCGATTGCAACATTCAGAACAATACATTGTGGAAGAGAACAATGTGTTCTGTGCACAAACTGAATATTCCTCAGCCAGGTCTCTGCATCCCACTGTGACTTTCCCACAAGGTCTCTGGCCAAAATACCTTGGGCTCTGTGTGGGGTAATCAGGGTGTGGGGGCTCTGTGTGGGGTAATCAGGGTGTGGGGGCTCTGTGTGGGGTAATCAGGGTGTGGGAGCTCTGTGTGGGGTAATCAGGGTGTGGGGGCTCTGTGTGGGGTAATCAGGGTGTGGGGGCTCTGTGTGGGGTAATCAGGGTGTGGGAGCTCATGTGTGGGGTAATCAGGGTGTGGGAGCTCTGTGTGGGGTAATCAGGGTGTGGGGGCTCTGTGTGGGGTAATCAGGGTGTGGGAGCTCTGTGTGGGGTAATCAGGGTGTGGGAGCTCATGTGTGGGGTAATTGGGGTGTAGGGGTTCTCAGGAAGTCTTTTCTAGGTGTAATAACACTTGCCATCTACTGATGAGTGGATGTAAGTTACTCACAATAAGACCATTTGCCAAATGCTCAAAAAGTAAACATAAATGTAAACATAAATGTAAATGTAAACATAAATGTAAAAGTAAACATAAATGTAAATGTTTTAAATGGACATTGGATGGAGGGAGCAGTTAATGCATATGACGTGCAGTGGCAGGTTAGTGTGCTGTTGGGAATGTACACTCACTGGTTATAATGCTACATAAGCTAATGACACGTCTACAGCATGTTGTCCCTGGCCTCTCCGATCATTTAAGACTTGCTGTCCAGTGAGTCCAGTATGGTATAATTACTGGACTGCATAATGGGACACCCTTACAACTCTGTTAATCTGAAAGGCAACAAACGGTCCTGTCATGGTCCGGTCGGACTGTGGAGGGTGTGTCCCGTCGGCGCCTCGTCCGGGTCAGAAAGCCTGACAGGTTCCCGTGTGGTGAGGGGAGGAACCGGACACGTGCACCCGCCCCCCCCAGCTGTAATAGCGGTTCTCCCCTTTCTGACACCACGGGCCTCGGGCTGGGCAGACCCCGTCATCCCCGCCCAGCCTCTCAGCTCAGAGACTTCAGGACACGCTTTAATTAAAGTGTTCAAGTCAGTCAGCACATGTTCAGCCTTTCAAAGGGCACAGGACACAAGACACACCGCCCAGCAGAGCAAGCGTAGAGACATCCGAATGACCTTAGATGACACTGCCGCTATGATGTCACATTAGATGTGACATAAAGAAGGTGATTGGGCTCCTAAATGGCCAATCAGTATCATTAGATAAAGAAAGAGAGAGAGAGAGGGAGAGGGGGAGGGAGGGGGGAGAGAGAGAGGTCAGGCTTCTAGCTGGGAGTGTAGGCTTACCCACAGGTGTGCTGCACCTGGCTTGCTATGACATCATTATTGTGGAGAGAGGGCTGCAGTGGGCGGGGCCAAGCCAGATCATCGACCGCCTGCTCTTTCATCGTTCGTGAACATTCCACAAGCCATTACGTTCATTCGTTACGTTCATTTGTGTGTGTGTGTGTGTGTGTGTGTGTGTGTGTGTGAGAGAGAGAGAGAGAGAGAGAGAGAGAGAGCGAGAGAGAGAGAGAGAGAGAGAGAGAGAGAGAGAGAGAGAGAGAGAGAGAGAGAGAGAGAGAGAAATGTTCCATAGTATCTGAAAAAGATGAATATAATGTTGGAATAATGTTTGTTTGTCTGATACTTTATTATGCATTGCAGGCAGTATCACATAAATAGCTCAGACAGCTCAAGCTAATTTATTCCCTTATTTTGTTCTAATGAGTATTTCCTCAACATTATGTTAATTTATGAACCAACATACCTGCAGGATGGGAAGCATGATGTGTCACACTGTGACATCACCTAAGGCCTTTAAAGAGGTCAGCATTTTCCACCTGTGCCTGAAGGGAAGTATACACACAAAATACATACACACACACACACACACACACACACCCACACACACACACACACACACACACAAACACATGCATTCACACACTCACACACACACATACACACATACACACGTACACACACACACGCACACACATTCAGGTAAGTGTATGCCCTCACACTCTTACAGCTGACCAAACACACACACACACACACACACACACACACACACACACACACACACACACACACACACACATTCACACCCAAACACATGCATTCACACACTCACGCACACACATACACACATGTACACACACAAACGCACACACATTCAGGTAAGTGTATGCCCTCACACTCTTACAGCTGACCAAACACACACACACACACACACACACACACACACACACACCATATACAGTAAACACATATGATGAAGCTTGAAGCCATAGACTGAAGCTATTGGAATTAAAGGTGTATATAAAACAATGAAGGACACAGAAAACCTAAAATAATAACACATGAGGAAATAAACCGAAGCAAGACTAACTGAACTGCTTAGTGAGGGAGGGAATCAAGGGTGTAATGTGATGCAGTTTAGACCACGTGGGTGCCACACCACCACCAAGCCTACATCTCCACACCACCACCAAACCTACATCCTCACAGCACCACCAAGCCTACATCCTCACACCACCACCAAGCCTACATCCTCACAGCACCACCAAGCGTACATCCTCACACCACCACCAAACCTACATCCTCACACCACCACCAAGCCTACATCCTCACAGCACCACCAAACCTACATCCTCACACCACCACCAAACCTACATCCTCACAACACCACCACCAAACCTACATCCTCACACCACCACCACCAAACCTACATCCTCACACCACCACCAAACCAACATCCTCACACCACCACCACCAAACCTACATCCTCACACCACCACCAAACCAACATCCTCACACCACCACCTCCAAACCAACATCCTCACACCACCACCAAACCAACATCCTCACACCACCACCACCAAACCTACATCCTCACAACACCACCACCAAACCTACATCCTCACACCACCACCACCAAACCTACATCCTCACAGCACCACCAAACCTACATCCTCTCACCACCTCCAAACCAACATCCTCACACCACCACCAAACCTACATCCTCACACCACCACCACCAAACCTACATCCTCACAACACCACCACCAAACCTACATCCTCACACCACCACCACCAAATCTACATCCTCACAGCACCACCAAACCTACATCCTCACACCACCACCAAACCTACATCCTCACACCACCACCACCAAACCTACATCCTCACACCACCACCACCAAACCTACATCCTCACACCACCACCAAACCTACATCCTCTCACCACCACCACCAAACCAACATCCTCACACCACCACCAAACCAACATCCTCACACCACCACCAAACCTACATCCTCACACCACCACCAAACCTACATCCTCACACCACCACCACCAAACCTACATCCTCACACCACCACCAAACCAACATCCTCACACCACCACCAAACCTACATCCTCACACCACCACCAAACCTACATCCTCACACCACCACCAAACATACATCCTCACACCACCACCAAACCTACATCCTCACACCACCACCAAACCAACATCCTCACACCACCACCACCAAACCAACATCCTCACACCACCACCAAACCAACATCCTCACACCACCACCAAACCAACATCCTCACACCACCACCACCAAACCTACATCCTCACACCACCACCAAACCTACATCCTCTCACCACCACCAAACCAACATCCTCACACCACCACCAAACCAACATTCTCACAGCACCACCACCAAACCTACATCCTCACAGCACCACCACCAAACCTACATCCTCACACCACCTCCAAACCAACATCCTCACACCCCCACCACCAAACCTACATCCTCACACCACCACCAAACCTACATCCTCACACCACCACCAAACCTACATCCTCACACCACCACCAAACCAACATCCTCACACCACCACCAAACCTACATCCTCACACCACCACCAAACCTACATCCTCACACCACCACCACCAAACCTACATCCTCACACCACCACCAAACCTACATCCTCACACCACCACCAAACCTACATCCTCACTCCACCACCAAACCTACATCCTCACACCACCACCAAACCTACATCCTCACAGCACCACCAAACCAACATCCTCACACCACCACCACCAAACCTACATCCTCACAGCACCACCAAACCAACATCCTCACACCACCACCACCAAACCTACATCCTCACAGCACCACCACCAAACCTACATCCTCTCACCACCACCAAACCTACATCCTCACACCACCACCACCAAACCAACATCCTCACACCACCACCACCAAACCTACATCCTCACACCACCACCAAACCAACATCCTCACACCACCACCAAACCTACATCCTCACACCACCACCACCAAACCTACATCCTCACACCACCACCAAATCTACATCCTCACACCACCACCAAACCAACATCCTCACACCACCACCACCAAACCAACATCCTCACACCACCACCACCAAACCTACATCCTCACTCCACCACCAAACCTACATCCTCACACCACCACCAAACCAACATCCTCACTCCACCACCACCAAACCTACATCCTCACACCACCACCAAACCAACATCCTCACACCACCACCAAACCTACATCCTCACACCACCACCAAACCTACATCCTCACACCACCACCAAACCTACATCCTCACACCACCACCAAACCAACATCCTCACACCACCACCAAACCTACATCCTCACAGCACCACCACCAAACCTACATCCTCACAGCACCACCACCAAACCTACATCCTCTCACCACCACCAAACCTACATCCTCACACCACCACCACCAAACCAACATCCTCACACCACCACCACCAAACCTACATCCTCACACCACCACCAAACCTACATCCTCACACCACCACCAAACCTACATCCTCACACCACCACCACCAAACCTACATCCTCACACCACCACCAAACCAACATCCTCACACCACCACCAAACCTACATCCTCACACCACCACCAAACCAACATCCTCACACCACCACCAAACCAACATCCTCACACCACCACCACCAAACCTACATCCTCACACCACCACCAAACCTACATCCTCACACCACCACCACCAAACCAACATCCTCACACCACCACCAAACCAACATCCTCACAGCACCACCAAACCAACATCCTCACACCACCACCACCAAACCTACATCCTCACAGCACCACCAAACCAACATCCTCACACCACCACCAAACCTACATCCTCACACCACCACCAAACCTACATCCTCACACCACCACCACCAAACCTACATCCTCACACCACCACCAAACCTACATCCTCACACCACCACCAAACCTACATCCTCACACCACCACCAAACCTACATCCTCACTCCACCACCAAACCTACATCCTCACACCACCACCAAACCTACATCCTCACAGCACCACCAAACCAACATCCTCACACCACCACCACCAAACCTACATCCTCACAGCACCACCAAACCAACATCCTCACACCACCACCACCAAACCTACATCCTCACAGCACCACCACCAAACCTACATCCTCTCACCACCACCAAACCTACATCCTCACACCACCACCACCAAACCAACATCCTCACACCACCACCAAACCAACATCCTCACACCACCACCAAACCTACATCCTCACACCACCACCACCAAACCTACATCCTCACACCACCACCAAACCTACATCCTCACACCACCACCAAACCAACATCCTCACACCACCACCACCAAACCAACATCCTCACACCACCACCACCAAACCTACATCCTCACTCCACCACCAAACCTACATCCTCACACCACCACCAAACCAACATCCTCACTCCACCACCACCAAACCTACATCCTCACACCACCACCAAACCAACATCCTCACACCACCACCAAACCTACATCCTCACACCACCACCAAACCTACATCCTCACACCACCACCAAACCAACATCCTCACACCACCACCAAACCTACATCCTCACAGCACCACCACCAAACCTACATCCTCACAGCACCACCACCAAACCTACATCCTCTCACCACCACCAAACCTACATCCTCACACCACCACCACCAAACCTACATCCTCACACCACCACCAAACCTACATCCTCACACCACCACCAAACCTACATCCTCACACCACCACCAAACCAACATCCTCACTCCACCACCAAACCTACATCCTCACACCACCACCAAACCAACATCCTCACTCCACCACCACCAAACCTACATCCTCACACCACCACCAAACCTACATCCTCACACCACCACCAAACCTACATCCTCACACCACCACCAAACCTACATCCTCACACCACCACCAAACCAACATCCTCACACCACCACCAAACCTACATCCTCACAGCACCACCACCAAACCTACATCCTCACAGCACCACCACCAAACCTACATCCTCTCACCACCACCAAACCTACATCCTCACACCACCACCACCAAACCTACATCCTCACACCACCACCAAACCTACATCCTCACACCACCACCAAACCTACATCCTCACACCACCACCAAACCAACATCCTCACTCCACCACCAAACCTACATCCTCACACCACCACCAAACCAACATCCTCACTCCACCACCACCAAACCTACATCCTCACACCACCACCAAACCAACATCCTCACACCACCACCAAACCTACATCCTCACACCACCACCAAACCAACATCCTCACACCACCACCAAACCAACATCCTCACACCACCACCACCAAACCTACATCCTCACACCACCACCAAACCTACATCCTCACACCACCACCACCAAACCAACATCCTCACACCACCACCAAACCAACATCCTCACAGCACCACCAAACCAACATCCTCACACCACCACCACCAAACCTACATCCTCACAGCACCACCAAACCAACATCCTCACACCACCACCACCAAACCTACATCCTCACACCACCACCACCAAACCAACATCCTCACACCACCACCACCAAACCTACATCCTCACACCACCACCACCAAACCTACATCCTCACACCACCACCAAACCTACATCCTCACACCACCACCACCAAACCTACATCTTCACACCACCACCAAACCTACATCCTCACACCACCACCAAACCAACATCCTCACTCCACCACCAAACCTACATCCTCACACCACCACCACCAAACCTACATCCTCACACCACCACCAAACCAACATCCTCACTCCACCACCAAACCTACATCCTCACACCACCACCAAACCAACATCCTCACACCACCACCACCAAACCAACATCCTCACTCCACCACCAAACCTACATCCTCACACCACCACCAAACCTACATCCTCACAGCACCACCACCAAACCTACATCCTCACACCACCACCAAACCAACATCCTCACACCACCACCACCAAACCTACATCCTCACTCCACCACCAAACCTACATCCTCTCACCACCACCAAACCTACATCCTCACACCACCACCACCAAACCAACATCCTCACACCACCACCAAGCCTACATCCTCACACCACCACCAAACCTACATCCTCACAGCACCACCACCAAACCTACATCCTCACACCACCACCAAACCTTCATCCTCACACCACCACCACCAAACCTACATCCTCACTCCACCACCAAACCTACATCCTCACAACACCACCAAACCAACATCCTCACTCCACCACCAAACCAACATCCTCACACCACCACCAAACCAACATCCTCACACCACCACCAAACCTACATCCTCACACCACCACCAAACCAACATCCTCACACCACCACCACCAAATCTACATCCTCACACCACCACCACCAAACCAACATCCTCACACCACCACCACCAAACCTACATCCTCACAGCACCACCACCAAACCAACATTCTCACAGCACCACCACCAAACCTACATCCTCACACCACCACCACCAAACCTACATCCTCACACCACCACCACCAAACCAACATTCTCACAGCACCACCACCAAACCTACATCCTCACAGCACCACCACCAAACCTACATCCTCACAGCACCACCACCAAACCAACATCCTCACACCACCACCAAACCTACATCCTCACACCACCACCAAACCAACATCCTCACACCACCACCAAACCAACATCCTCACACCACCACCAAACCTACATCCTCACACCACCACCAAACCTACATCCTCACACCACCACCAAACCTACATCCTCACACCACCACCAAACCAACATCCTCACACCACCACCAAACCAACATCCTTACACCACCACCAAACCTACATCCTCACACCACCACCAAACCTACATCCTCACACCACCACCAAACCTACATCCTCACACCACCACCACCAAACCAACATCCTCACACCACCACCACCAAACCTACATCCTCACACCACCACCAAGCCTACATCCTCACACCACCACCACCAAACCTACATCCTCACACCACCACCAAACCAACATTCTCACACCACCACCACCAAACCTACATCCTCACACCACCACCAAACCAACATCCTCACACCACCACCAAACCTACATCCTCACACCACCACCAAACCTACATCCTCACAGCACCACCAAACCTACATCCTCACAACTGCACTGAACAAGGGGGGTTATGGAAATGATGTCATCTGTGTGGGATGATACAGTTCTCTCAGAAATGGAGGATAGCTGCCCTGACGTCCTCAGGATTCATGATATATAGTTGGAGTGTGTGTGTGTGTGTGTGTGTGTGTGTGTGTGTGTGTGTGTGTGTGTGTGTGTGTGTGTGTGTGTGTGTGTTTACTTGTATTGCTTGCACAAAGAGAGAGAATTAGAGAAGGTGGAGGAGGTGTAGTAAGAAGTGGGGGAGGAGAGAAGACAGATCTCTGTATCCTGACTCCCACAACACCCACAACTCCCACAGTTCCCACAGTTCCCACAGCCATCACAGCATGTCACAATAAGCCATTTGTTCATCAGAGCAGAATGGGGCAATAAAAAGTCCTGGTCCTGAGTGTCTGTGTTGTGAATGTCCTGCACTGCTGTTTATTGAATGTCCTGCTCCTGCCGTGTACGTGTTGCTGCCTAAGGGGCTCCTGTCAGAGTTACGCAACTCTTTCACAGAGGGGAACACAGCTGTCAGGCCAGCTGAGCTGGTGTTGAGAGATCACTGAAATTAGAGTGTGTCCGGGTCTGTATGTGAACATCATTGGAGCTCAGTCAGCACTGTAAGCGTGCAGAGGCCCACCGTAACTCCAGGGACAGCTCTGTCTCACAGCTCTGACCTGGGAGCTCTGTCTCACAGCTCTATCCTGGGAGCTCTGTCTCACAGCTCTGACCTGGGAGCTCTGTCTCACAGCTCTATCCTGGGAGCTCTGTCTCACAGCTCTGACCTGGGAGCTCTGTCTCACAGCTTTCTCCTGGGAGCTCTGTCTCACAGCTCTGTCCTAGGAGCTCTGTCTCACAGCTCTATCCTGGGAGCTCTGTCTCACAGCTCTATCCTGGGAGCTCTGTCTCACAGCTCTGTTCTGGGAGCTCTGTCTCACAGCTCTCTCCTGGGAGCTCTGTCTCACAGCTCTGTTCTGGGAGCTCTGTCTCACAGCTCTGTTCTGGGAGCTCTGTCTCACAGCTCTCTCCTGGGAGCTCTGTCTCACAGCTCTGTTCTGGGAGCTCTGTCTCACAGCTCTGACCTGGGAGCTCTGTCTCACAGCTTTCTCCTGGGAGCTCTGTCTCACAGCTCTGACCTGGGAGCTCTGTCTCACAGCTCTATCCTGGGAGCTCTGTCTGACAATTTTATCCTGGGTGATCAGTCTAATGCCTCTATCCTCAGTACCTTGACCGACGTCTGTATCCTGGGTCCTTTGTCTGACAAGTCTCTCCTGAATGCTCTGTACGATGGCTGTATCTGGGTGCTCTATATGATGGCTGTATCTGGGTGCTCTGTACGATGGCTGTATCTGAGTGCTCTGTCTGATGGCCGTTTCTCTAACACTCTCTAACAGCTCTATCCTAGGTGCTCTGCCTGACATCTCTAACTTCGGTGCAGCGCCTACAGAAATGTGCCTACACGTTCCCCGCGCACCCCTACAACACGATCGCTCTCCGATATGCTTGTATGGATTCCTGACATTCTGGGAGTGACATCACATATGAATTCCTAGGCAAGTCGTGTCCAGTCACTCAGTGAACACCACATTCTCCTACAGTAGCTTCATAATATCCTACAACATGATTGATCATTTTTCTTTTTTAGAAAAGCAACCCTCTCCACACAATGCCAGCGCACAACGAAAATGAACCGAAAGCTCGAAGTGTAACAGGAATGTTATAATAACACAGTGCAATGTTGAGCCTGCAGCTTCAAAACAGGGTTTGAGCCACAACTGAGCTGTGTGCTTTCGTGCATCTGCAAACATTTGGTCATATAATTGTAGAAAGGAGATTACTCCACCAATTCTCTGCAACAAGGGCGTCGGTGAAGGGTCAACACGGATGCATGAGCTGGTTCTCAACCTCACCCTGTTTTCTCACCTTTCAATTCAATGATCACCTTTGTATTCACCTCATAATTAGTGGAAAGCAAGTTACGTGTGATTTTACCCCGCCACACTACAGTCCAGGTTCCAGGATCTCCGCACAGACGTGGGGCTGTGTTGACTACTGGATGAGGAGACGTCCGTACTGATAAGGGAGGTTTGTGTCAACAGGCCCGTCTCCAGTGTCCTGATCTTCCTTTTCCTCTCCATTCAGGCTCTCACACTGACACTGGGATGTAAAAGCTTTTTTGGCATAAGATGTAATTGGAGTAAACGTAGCTAAATGTAGCCCCCCCCCCCCCCCTCCCTTGGAGCAATATGCCCTCTTTAAAGTTAAAAGCCCCCCGTGATGAAGAGGCCGTGGACTTCCGTCTCGTCCGTCACACTCCCCTTCCTCTCTTAGCCTTTCCATTCAGTTACAGCATGTAAGCAAATCACAGTGACTTAAAGTCGTGTTGCCAAAGCGCCTAAACAACACAAGAGCAGTTCAGCGGGGTGTTTCCTTTGTCTTCTGCCCCTGACCCAATCAGCCCTTCTTCCCAGGGCTAGGTAGATGAAGATCTCTGTGTGTGTGTGTGTGTGTGTGTGTGTGTGTGTGTGTGTGTGTGTGTGTGTGTGTGTGTGTGTGTGTGTGTGTGTGTGTGTGTGTGTGTTTAGGGGGACCGCCTGCTTCCAGCCTATAACTGATAACTGAGGGTGGGAAATGCCCTAAAGGGATCAGATAGCAGTCTGTGTGTGTGTGTGTGTGTGTGTGTGTGTGTGTGTGTGTGTGTGTGTGTGTGTGTGTGTGTGTGTGTGTGGGCTCAGATAGCAGTCTGTGTGTGAGCAGAGGTGACAGCGTGTTTCATTCTTCCACTCTTTCATTCGTCCCGGTCGGCGTGGCTTGACATGTCCTTCTCTATACACTCACACTGACCCTGTAGCAGTGTCTACAGGACTCCTGTATTTGATATTCCCTCCCTCTCTCTCTCTCTCTCTCTCTCTCTCTCACACACACACACACACTCACATGCACATACACAATCATAACAATTCTAATTTTACAATTCTAACCACATTTCTATATTTGCTTGTTATCATGGGGACATTTAGTCATACACACATATATATTGTGGCGTGTGAAACAATCTCAGGTCATGTTTTCATGGTTGTAATATGAATGTTCCACTGTGTCAGTGATTTGGTCATTTTTCCAAAACACAAAGAGTAACTGTCCACAAAAGCTTTCCACAGAGTTCTATAGGTTTCACACTATGCATCGTCTACAACAACCCCCATAGCAACTTACATCTCAAGATTTATGGAATAAAACATAATTACTGCATTCAGACATTTGATATAGCTACTAATAGATAATAGGAGTTTTATTGCTTTCATGCTAATAAGCGTTTTATTAGATGAGTTTTATTAGATATACCATGCTCATGGGCATATTTTACGGGCACCAATAATATTCATTGCCTACATAGTTGCTTCATAGCAAAAGTCATGGTTGTTGTGTAACTTCAGTATTTAGCAGTGTGTGGCGGTATTTTGGAGTGTGTGTCTGAAGGGCTGTGGTTCAGCTTCACATGCACAGGAGACATGGTCCAGGTGGAGAATTGGTCTGGGTGGAGACATGGTCCAGGTGGAGAATCACCCTGGGTGGACCTAACTGAGATTGGCTGCACCTGTGTGTGATTAATGGCAGCTGACTCAAAGCCCCGCCTCTTCTGTCAGTAGGTGTCTGGATCCAGTGAGAGTGTCGATGCACACCAAGCCTGGCTGAAAGTCAACAAAGAGAAAAAAAAGAGACCCCTCCCCCTTGGCTCTTGCTCCTCCCCCTGGTACAGACCCCGCCTCCTAGCTCAGGCTTCTCAT
The DNA here is from genome assembly GCF_052324685.1 of Brachyhypopomus gauderio. Lineage (NCBI taxonomy): Eukaryota > Metazoa > Chordata > Actinopteri > Gymnotiformes > Hypopomidae > Brachyhypopomus > Brachyhypopomus gauderio. The sequence goes on from NC_135226.1 coordinate 4,910,084, forward strand.
TCTGATGTCTGTGCTCTGACTGGTCATCTCTGTACTGAACATGACCTTTACAATAGCACGATGGTGATGTTTTAATTCAAATGGAGCTCTGAGACTCAAAAAGAGGACAAATGACCTTTGAGATGTTCAAACTAGCCACCAAGTCAACATTCCAGGATCCTTCTCTGACTTGTGGAAATACAAAAAGGCTTAATGTCAGCTCAGTTCTCTGGGTGTTTTCTACAAGAGCAAAACAATAGCACACATTGTCAGTTTCAGTAATGAGTGCCCTGTGAGATCTTAACTAGCATCTCAAAGCACATAACAACATAACGGGTCTGCATAATTACTGTTACATTTCTGCCCTTACCATAGTGACATACTATTCTACCATAGTGTTTCTTTATTATACCGCTAAATGTTAACACTTATCTCCACACAGAGACATTCCTCTCATGGTGCTTTAAGGAACAGAGGTGTAGGGGAGCGGAGACGTCTTTGACGGCGGTTCCCCTCACTGTCTTTTATAAGAGTGAATGCCAAGTTTTACGTTGAACAGAACAATGGTGGTGGTGTGAGAAGGAGCTGGCCTTTCTCCTCTGCCCCACAGGCTAGTGAATACTGTGGAACTGACGCTCACAGAGCAGACGCTCACAGAGCAGACGATCACAACAGAGCAGACGCTCACAACAGAGCAGACGATCACAACAGAGCAGACGCTCACAGAGCAGACGCTCACAACAGAGCACACGCTCACAACAGAGCAGATGCTCACAACAAAGCAGACGCTCACAGAGCAGACGCTCACAACAGAGCAGACGCTCACAGAGCAGATGCTCACAACAGAGCAGACGCTCACAACAGAGCAGATGCTCACAACAGAGCAGACGCTCACAGAGCAGACGCTCACAACAGAGCAGACGATCACAACAGAGCAGACGCTCACAGAGCAGACGCTCACAACAGAGCAGACGCTCACAACAGAGCAGACGATCACAACAGAGCAGACGCTCACAGAGCAGACGCTCACAACAGAGCACACGCTCACAACAGAGCAGATGCTCACAACAAAGCAGACGCTCACAGAGCAGACGCTCACAACAGAGCAGACGCTCACAGAGCAGATGCTCACAACAGAGCAGACGCTCACAACAGAGCAGATGCTCACAACAGAGCAGACGCTCACAGAGCAGACGCTCACAACAGAGCAGACGATCACAACAGAGCAGACGCTCACAGAGCAGACGCTCACAACAGAGCAGACGATCACAAGACGATCACAACAGAGCAGACGCTCACAGAGCAGACGCTCACAACAGAGCAGACGCTCACAGAGCAGACGCTCACAACAGAGCAGATGCTCACAACAGAGCAGACGCTCACAGAGCAGATGCTCACAACAGAACAGGCACTCACAGAGGAGATGCTCACAACAGAGCAGGCGGTCACAACAGAGCAGACGCTCACAGAGCAGACACTCACAACCTGCCTCAGATAGTCTCTCTCTCAGGCTGTGGTCTTCCACACCATTTCTTCTCAAACAATCAATCGATCCTGTGCAGTTTCTCCACTGTGAACATTTTTTCTTAAAGCTCTCTAGCTCCTTCAGTTGGCCAGTCTGAGAAGGCATAGCTTCCCTGGAGCAGTGAGGGAACGTTCTCTACCCAGACACCCCTGCACAGGGAGGGACGTTCTCTACCCAGACACCCCTGCACAGCAGCTGTGCAGAATAAAGCAATCAGAGAACAGCAACTGCTTAAACATGCTGGTGTTACATAACTGCAACACGCCCTGCATTTCAACCTACAGTCCCTCTCATTGTATTTCTCATGTGCCTGTCATAATGCATGAATGCTACAGTATGCATGAATGTCACAGGTTTGTATGGGGAACAGTATCTCATACATTTAGAGTAAGACCGCCTCATCCCTTTTTATTTCTCTACAGGAGCAGATTCACTATAAGCCGTCCACTGTTCTTCATCACTGGCTGTGCTGAGCACATTTCGAAGATTACAGCTATCTCCCGCTGAAGCTCGGATTCCCTCGGGTAACTTGATTCAAGCTGGAAAATGATTCATGGTTTTAACACCGTAGACTCATCTGCTGTGATCATCCCAGTATTTTCCTTAACAGTGACCCAAACAAACCAGTCTCTGTTTTTCTTTCTTCTGTGAGAACATGTAGGTGACATGTCCTGACATGCCTCTCCTGTGCCTTGCCTGTGAGCGTATGTGTGTGTGTGTGTGTGTGTGTGTGTGTGTGTGTGTGTGTGTGTGTGTGTGTGTGTGTGTGTGTGTGTGTGTGTGTGTGTGAATTACTGAATGTATGTACTTCAGGAGTGCTGACATACTTAGCTCTAATCTATCTGCTGTGTTTATGAGTATGTTCAAGGTGAACAGCGTGGCTTCTGCTCAGTCTAAACAAAGGCAGGCTTAAGGTCTCCTGGCCCACAATGCCATGGCTTTGGGCCATACAGCACAGAGAACACACTCCCAACTTACTGCAGCCGCCACTTTAAGTTTAGACAACCTTAAGAAAACATCCATGCCCTCACACGACGCTTCCTCCTCCTTTTAATCTTTGAGACAAAAAGAGCTTTTAAAAGAGAGTAAGAGGCTCAGGCAGGATGGAGCAGCCCCAGGAGAACAAAGACAGAGCGGCAAGCACAGAGATGGAGGCAGAGGGTGCAGTGATTTATCACCTGTTACTCCTGTGTGTGTGTGTGTGTGTGTGTGTGTGTGTGTGTGTGTGTGTGTGTGTGTGTGTGTGTGTGTGTGTGTGTGTGTGTGTGTGTGTGTGTGTGTGTGTGTGTGTGAGAGAGAGAGAGAGAGAGAGAGAGAGAGAGAGAGGTGTGGAAAGGAGATAATGGGAGATCAGTGTCTTTGTGTTTCAGAAACAGTTGTCTCTAGCCAACACTTGAACATTTGCACCCTAAACATAAAGGGGTCAAAGCCATCTCCTCCAGGAGAACACCAGTGGAGTCCACACACAAAACCAGCGAAAACGCTATGTCATCACACCAGCAAGTTATTTTATCTTAGAGGGTTATTTTTTATTTATTTACTTTTTTTTTTTTTTGTTGCTTTTTTAATCAAGTTGTCATGTTTTAGTTTTGGGGGGAGGATTAATAGACAGCATTTACAGAACTAGAGAATAGTCACTGATATATTATTAATATCTCATTAATTATCAGACCTTTTGAACTTAATCATGCCAAAATGACCAGAGAAAACGCTAAATAAAGTACTACAACCTTTCAGTTGTGAGACAAACAGCTATAAAGGTACGTACTGCTGAAGTCTGCCAAAATCCTGCAAGAGGTTTTACTGCCATCATGTGGTGATCTAAAGAGTAACCAAATGTTTATATATTAGATTATATATGATCTGTGTGTGTGTGTGTGTGTGTGTGTGTGTGTGTGTGTGTGTGTGTGTGTGTGTGTGTGTGTGTGTGTGTGTGTGTGTGTGTAAGTAAAAAATAAGCACAGTATTAGACGGGCTGTAACAAACGTTGGTGACATTAATTGTATCAATCCCATTAAAATGCATTTAAAACGTGATGCCGACAAGGCCCCGCTCTAATACACTCATATGATGCATATAACGTATATAACGTACAACATTAACGACATTCCGACACTAGACTGGGCCGGAGTGGATGGAGTTGCGCCCCCCCCCTCCCCCCCCCCCCCCCCCCCCATCCCACCCTGCGTCAGTCTGCGTGATGACGCAAGCGCGTTCGCACTTGCGCTGCCATTGCGAAACCGGAAACGCTGCGGCGGTAGAAAAGTAGCTAGCGCGTCGGCTAACGCCACTGGAGGCTGTAGCGCAGCGAGCCGGAGAAACACCTCAGTATTGTTCGGATTAAACAAACACTCAAATACCGCCAGGCCAGTTGAGTACCGGTCGTGTCCAAAAGCGGGGTCGACATGTCAGAGACATACGGTAATGTTACACACATTAAGCAGTAAGCGAAGAAGCAAAGTGAATACATTATTCGGCCGGGCGGCTGAGGTAAACACGCTAGCTGGTTAGCCGCCTAGCTGCTCGGAGTTTGGGTTTTTTTTTGACAGTTAGCTCGAGATGCTAACCGGTCAGAGCGCGTGCCTGTCTCCCTCGCGCGTGACGGTCACTACAGCAACGGCGCACGTTCTTCACCAGCCCACAGTTACACCACTTTAGACGAATGAGTTTATATTGATCTAGTCTGGCTGGAACAGCTGTTAACATGTTTAGCCCAGTTACCAGTTAGCTGGCTGAATAAAATGTACATAAATTCACGCTGTCGATACGTATGAAGTCAAACTAGATAACCATCTTTTTAAAAATATGGTTTTCATTTTTGTGTTCTTATGAGTGTCCTCAAGTTGGTTCAATACACATCTGAATACAGATACTGAAGCACTGACAACACCTGAACTATTTCAACTAAGTTTATATTCATCTTTTATCATGTTGGGTGAATCACAGTATTGATGTAGAATAATAGTTGAAAACCTTTTTTCCTGGT